>NC_057795.1:174526006-174544801 GCF_018294505.1 Triticum aestivum
GTAGCGGCGCGGCGAGCTGGCCCACCGCCGGGCGCGCAGACGCGAATGCGGAGCAACAGTCGGTCGGGACGACACGAGCGCACAGAGGGCTGTCAGGCGGGGCTCGGTCGTCTCGCCTAGTCCCGTCTCCGGCTCCCGCGCGGCACGGCCACGACAACAAGCCGGGCGCGGCCACGGCCACGACAGCGAGTCGGGCGCGTCCACAGTCGCCGGGAGCTGGTGGTAGGCACAATGGGGAGTGGAAGCTCCGGCGTGCTCAAAGTATTTGACGAAATGTCAAGCCCAACCTGATGGCTGTTAAATTTGTTGTTAACGCTGGTAATCATATGCATGTATGCAACCAAACGTCGGGTGAAAACTGCATCTCGATGACAAGACCCCTAATGCAGGCAACCAATTAACTTGTCATCTACGTTTTTGGCCCTGTTTTTTCTTACCCAGGCCCTTTGGCCCTGTTTTTCCTTACCTGGGCCCTGCTCAGCCTGGCTCATTTTTGCTCTCCTAGCCAAGACCCGGTGGAGAAAGTAACCAAACACGCCCAAGATCCACCATAAACCGCTCGGTATGTCTTAACGAGCGTTGCTTCACAAGCAGCCGAGATCAAAATTGTGTCGCCATCGTGATCCAGGCCAAGCAGACGAGGCCTTCGCCCGGACGGGGATCCCCTGCCATGGGCCTAGCCTACCTTTCAGTCACAGACACATGGGTCCCACAGAGCATGAGGCCCACCTGTCAGTGACTCAAAGGTAGGGTATGGCAGAGATTGCTAAGTCAGACCCTTCGCCCTGGCGGCCGTTGGGGTCGCTGAGCAAACAAAGTCGGACCACAAGACGAACAGTCTGTTTAAGTTGGCTACAATACATTGGCATAAAATTCATGCAGCACAAAATGATCCAAGGACTCGCTTCAAGCTCGGTCCGTACCCTCTATCCAACCCCACAGGAGCGAACAATTCAACTAGCAGGCATATCAAGTGCCAACGCATGTTTAACAACCATACAATCATACGCAATCCCGGTCGCACATGTCGAAAAATCCTTGAGTGTTATTTTTTCTACCGCAGTTCAGACATCAGATATGAACTACAGTAGCAAGGAAGGTTTCACGTTAATTAGCAGCCAACACCGGCGGCCTAGTAGCCCTGCTTCATCCTTTCGAATCGGGTCTTCTCATCCTGTAAACGGAAATCTCAGAAGGTCAGTGGCATATCTCGTCATGCCTTCATATGCATCGGCAGAAATTAATTCAACTGGAACGACCATGTCCAGATCAATTTGGAGGATGGCTGACACCGTACAGTCACTGGTAGTCTACGATAACTAATAAAAGGAGCAAATCACATGTAGTCTAGTATCCTTAGTGTCTCCTAACACAGATACCCTTCTCGAGTCGCACAACATGAAGTCATCAATCATCACTACCAAATAAATACACTAGGCATTATTGCCCTTATTTAGCAGCCATCACATTTTCTGAAAGAAAAATCTTCCGCAAAAGTCACCACTGTTTGGACCAAAAAACGAATGGCCAAGTCAGAAACTATTAAAGACCTCAAGACAGACATTTTTCCAGATTCAAAGCCTTCAGATTGACACAGTTCTATTAAACTAACTGTACTTTCAGAAAGTTCCCATTATATGTATTATTCCCTGTTTTATGCCACCATGAAAAACAAACTGGAAGGCAGTGCCATCGCGCGCAAACAGACAAAGTTTACCTCTATTTAGCAAAACACTAATTCAGAAAAGTTGAATCAACCTGGGAAACCAAAGATGATACCACTGTTTATGGAAAGGAAGATGCAGCTCCAGGGAGTAGCATAAAAAGTTCTATGTGTGCAAACTAAAGATGCAACTTCAGCCATAACAAGTGCTTGAAATCTTTCCCTAATCTTTCCCTAATAATAAAGCACGGATTGACTCCGTGGGTTCACCATCACAATACGCTTCTTCCCGTGAATTTACGCTTTCAGTTTTTTTTCATCAACACGTCTATATTTATTTTCTATATCTAAGATGGTACTAATCCATCTATATATCCCCTGCTACGTTCTCGTTTTCGTCCGCCCCGTTCACACACTTTTTACAAAACAACCCCTATGGTTTTGAATATTTAACCCGCAATCCATAAATCAAACTGAAGCGGTACATGGGACAGAAAAGAACATCAAGGCAGCCACCCGCACGCCCGCTGCCTCCCAATCCCCATCTTCACCTCCAGCGCGCTGCCACCTCCCGCCACGCCCGACCCGCCTCACCACGCGCCGCCGGCCCACCCCCACATCGCCGCGCGCCGCTACCGCCATCCCCGTCGGCGCGCCTGCCCGGATCCAAATAAACAGCATGCGTGATATGCTCAGCTCGGGAGCAGAAGAACATCAAGAAGGAAACAAAAAAGGGACAATAGAGAGAGGAACAGAGAGGGGTTCTTGGAACCTCGCCGGCACACGCTGCCTCCAGTCGAGTTCGACATAGAGATGGACGACGACGGCTTCGCGGGCAAGCTGGGCTGAGGCAGCTGCGCAGCCCAGCCGCGAACGAATGGGCGATTCTCCAGCGTGGATCCGGCGGCGGCGGACGGAATCACGGCGGAGGAGAACGAAGCTGACAGAGAGGTGGTGGCAATTCTATCGGTCGTCCTGCTCCCTACGGTAGGCGAGGCAGGAGGCGGCGGATCCAGCTGCTCCAGCGTGGATCCAGTGGCGGCGGACGGAATCGAGGCGGAGAAGAATGAAGCCGACGGAGAGGTGGGCGGAGGCGGCGAGCTCCAAGGCAGGGTGGCGGCTAGCTGGCCTACTAGAGGCGAATCGGGGTAGAGGAGCTCCTCTCCCGGCGAGGTTGGAGATGGCAGGGAGGCAGCACGCGGCGGCCGCTCCCAACGAGGTGAAGAGAAAAGGGGGATTTTGCAGTGAGTACGAGAGAAAGGGGATAAGAACAAGTGTGGAGCCTGCGTCACTTAGCCGCCATGTACAGTTATACAATTGTGTATTCCCTCAAAGAAAAAGAGATAGACTGTGTAGTGCGTAGCTATGGCGACATGCTGATGGCTAATATCAACTTAAACCGTACGCCTAAATGGCTGCACAATTTTAAAAATGATTGCGAAGAAGAAATAAGACATTATTGTACAAATAACAATACCTCTCCGTTCTAGAAAACATGAGTACCTCACATGCTCTATTTTATGATGCAAAGTCTAATCATTTTTTTATACTGTGATATCTGCACAATTTTGATGTTTATATATATTGTAATTAAATAAATATATGAGTACTCACATGCTCTATTTATGATGCAAAGTCTATCATTTTTTTATCAACAACAGATTTCTATATTCTAGAAAACTCTCATGGATGCCAAGGAACAAAGAAGGAAAAGAGATAGAGAGCGATACACACAGATGACCACACACAGATGACCGAAGAAGGAAAAACATGAAAAACTGAAAAGCATAGTGAAGCCTATCAGCAAAACAAAAGAATTGAAGATTCGATCAAGTTGTAAAAAAATGTACACAAGGGAGAAAAAAGTATGCAAATATGGAGCCAACACAAAAAGGCACAAAATACACACGAGAAAGGCAAAAATATGCAAATATGCATCGAAAACAAAAGAAAGCTAGAATAGAGCAAATTAGATCTAACAGTGAATTGAGGCGCAACGGACTAAGCAGAAGATTCAATTCGATGGAGAATCCTGCATATGTGATATGTCGCAGCAGAACTGGAACAAATAGACAAAACAAAAAACCCTATAGTTTTTGGCAATTAACCTGCAATACTACTTTAAGTGACATGAAGAAAATGTTTCAATTTTTACACAAAGCCCCCTGCAGTTTCAAAAATCAACCCACAGTCCATATCATATGTTTTTAAAAAATGTTCACATCTTTTAAATCATAACTTCAATTTTAACATGTTATATATAAAACTTGATTAAAAATGTGTAGAATCTGAACATTATGTTATTTTGCCCATTAAATATTGTTAAAATGTTGTTTTGAGTGCAATCATCTATAATCACGCATGCACACAATGACAAAACCTCGCAGAGGTGTGTTATTTTTTCTCCCGTTGCAAAGCACGGGCTCTTTTGCTAGTAATAATATAAAGCACGGATTGACTTTGTCGGGTTCATCGTCACAATACGCTTCTTCCCATGAATTTACGCTTTCAGTTTTTTTTCATCTATATTATTTTCTACATCCGAGGTGGTACTATTCATCTTTCTGTCAATATGGCGATTTCGTCCGTCTGTTGTTTCCATATAATTATTTTTGTCTGTCGCGCGTGACAGGCATCCAGATTTTTGATAGCCGGCCCACCTGATATGTGAATGGGCGCAAAAATTAAAAATTATATGCTGAGGATTCGGACGGATTGACTTTGTCGGGTTCACCGTCACAATACGCTTCTTCCCATGAATTTACGCTTTCAGTTTTTTTTCATCTATATTATTTTCTACATCCGAGGTGGTACTATTCATCTTTCTGTCAATATGGCGATTTCATCCGTCTGTTGTTTCCATATAATTTTTTTTTAGCATCATATAATTTTTTTTGTCTGTCGCGCGTGACAGGCATCCAGATTTTTGATAGCCGGCCCACCTGATATGTGAATGGGCGCAAAAATTAAAAATTATATGCTGAGGATTCGAACGCAGGTTGCCAGAAAAGCGCAAAGAGCAAACCACCAACTCAGCTGGCCCATTGTACGTTTATAAGAACAAGGATTACCCTCTTACTCTACCAAGCCAGGAGGATTTTCGGCCGCCAGGCCACATTATTCCGGCCCACCCGAAGGAAACCACACTACCGAACGGGCGAGGCTGGCCCACAACCTGGTGCAATAAATAGTCCCATACCGCTCCCTTAAACTCAATCTTTGTAACTTATATACATCTTCGAGTTTTTCAGTATCAAGGAGCCATCTCAGGAACCAATAAAGAAGGAAATAAGTCCTTTCATAATAAGGAAGGAAAGAGAGAAAAACAAAGAAGGAAAGAAGAGGGATTTCATGACAGAATAAGGAAGAAAAGAGAGAAAAATAAATAAGGAAGGAAAGAGGGCGGGTTGATGGCAGAATAAGGAAAGAAAAAGAAAAAGGGACGGTATTTCATCTCTAGACAGAGAAAAATGGAAAGTGTCCCATAAATAAGGTATAAGGCAGGAAAATATATAAAACTAAAAAAAGGAAAGAGAGGGTCTCCAAATGGGATATAATGGCACTTAAACGTCTCCGTGCATATGCCAATACAACGGCATCAGGCAAGATTACTTTTTATATTTGAATTGACGTCAAATTAATACTCAAAAGCAAATTATGTTGGAGTTGTTTAACATGCGCAAAAAAATACTATGTCTAAATCATAATAAACAAGACTCATTCTATGTTGGTCATGTACAATATTTTTTTGAGAACAAAACATTTGCTCTTATTTTTCTGCTCGACGCGCTAGCGCCCGTCACAAACTCTTAGAGTGCTCCTAATAAAAATAATTTTGGTCACCAAAACATTTTCACCTCTAGACAGAGAAAAATGGAAAGTGTCCCATAAATAAGGTATAAGGAAGGAAAATATATAAAACTAAAAAAGGAAAGAGAGGGTCTCCAAATGGGATATAATGGCACTTAAACGTCTCCGTGCATATGCCAATACAACGGCATCAGGCAAGATTACTTTTTATATCTGAATTGACGTCAAATTAATACTCAAAAGCAAATTGACGTCAAATTAATACTCAAAAGCAAATTATGTTGGAGTTGTTTAACATGCGCAAAAAAATACTATGTCTAAATCATAATAAACAAGACTCATTCTATGTTGGTCATGTACAATATTTTTTTGAGAACAAAACATTTGCTCTTATTTTTCTGCTCGACGCACTAGCGCCCGTCACAAACTCTTAGAGTGCTCCTAATAAAAATAATTTTAGTCACCAAGACACAAGCAGTTGGACTCCCTGTTGTGTGTGACACAAACTCCGCACTGATGGAGGATCTTTGTAAAATGCTCCTAATATCATTGCCCCGCAAAAAATACTTCTAATACCATTACCCTCGCAAAAAATGCTTCTAATATCATTGGAGACAAATAGCGCTATGCTACCCAGTCCCTAAACCTAGCCAACACTGGTTCATGGAAATCTTTGTTGCCTCTGTAGTGAAGCAAGAATGTTGTACTAAGATTTTACTATTTTTATTATAGTGCGATATTTTTGGGGCATCACTAAGCAACGTCAAAAAATCCGTGAAGAGATACTCGCGACCAGGTAGATATTTCTGTGATTTAAATTGCACACACCTACAGTACACTTACGAATTCCTTTCACGGATGTGTTTTTGCACAACACATCTTTTCATGTGTGTTTATCATGTGGCAGTGTGGAAGATTTCAAAGAGTTTATTGATGTCATCATGTGTGGTAGTCGGTCGTGGGAGGAGGAGGAGGGGGAAGGGTCTTGAGCTATTGGGTTCAGGAAGTATGGTTTTGTTCTTCTCCCGTTGCAACGCACGGGCATTTGTGCTAGTTATACTAATGAAGTTAGAAGGCGGCCTGTTATCCCCATTACAAAAGAAGAAAATATAGTGCTGGCAATGAATGAGTTGGTAATCTTCTACAGACGCAATTGTCAATAATTCTGACATGCCTAGTTCATAAGTACTCCATCCGTTCCAAAATAGATGACTCAACTTTGTACTAACTTTATAGGTAAGTTAGTACAAAGTTGAGTCATCTATTTTGGAACGGAGGGAGTAGTACATGGTCGCTATTTGTGTTATTACACAGCAAACAAAAAAGTACCAGCATGCTCTCAGTTGTAGTGTGATCAAGAGCGTAGCTTGGAGCAAGACGATTTGCAACCAAAGTATTCAGGGAATTTCTACACCCGCAATCTTAGTTTCTTATTCTGTAAGGTGCAACTTTCCGACAGGTTAACTTTATGCTTAGTGGCAGTTTAAGTAGCAAGTCAACTGACGGCCTAAAGAGCAATGCACATGAAAACAGCACGACGTTGTCTAGGAATCTTAGTGTAAAGGAACATTATTTGCCCAAAACAAGAGTACTTATTTCTGAATGGTTGTTCCATGCGAAGCTACAGTAAACAGTTAATCAACGCCAAAAATCATTGAAGATCAATAGTGACTTGTGATGGGTTCTAAAATTAACAGTATCTGTGACATAAGAATGGCATTCAGCTATATTTAGTTTTCCTAGTTTTTCCAAGGACTGGTTGGTTGAGAGATGTTTGCACTATTTAATTCCTGTTTTACTTCCAAGACTATCTCATTTGACGAGATTAAGTACAGAACTAAGAGCAGCATATTTTTCCAATGACAGTACAATAAAACAAATTACGTCGTACTAACTCTACTCAAATATATTGGCCTGTAGCAAACATCAAAACAAGCATTACATGACAGCATGCATCACAGTTATCTCAGCACAACAGCATGCAAAATAAAATACGCTCACTTCATCAGCTTTGTTGTGTAAAAATCAACATAAATTAACTCGATCCACAAATCTCAAATCAGGCCATGAAAATGCAAATTTAGGTGGCCTTTGTTTGGGCTTTAGCTACTGATTCCAGATTCTAGCCCATCCAAAATCAGAAACTGAAACAAACACGCAGGTTTCTACCTTAGCTTTGCAGAATCGATTTTGGAAAATGAACTACGGGCACGCAGAAGCCAGAATCACCGTTTTTGCTGATTCCCGAGCTGCCACTTACCCTAGTTCAAATATAGCCCATCTTCTCCCCGTTATTACGCTGGAAATGCCACCCCTCCCCCAGCCCAACTCCTCCACCGACAAGTTCTTTCTCACCCATCGAACACAGCAAGGGAGAGGCATGGATCTCGGGCGCCGCCACCTTCGTCAGCCCCGTCGGATCGACGAGGTGTGAATCTGGGCGCCTCCACCCCTCCCCATACTCCTGCCCCGAGACCGTTGCGCCGCCATCCCCTAGCTAAACCTGTGCCTGCGGCCCCCAATCTCCGCCTGCGCCTCCGCCCCTGATCTCCCGCTGCGCCGCCGGCCCAAGCTCTCCCTGAACCGTGTTGGAGGTCCAGCTGCACCACACCGGAGGTCCACCTTGGCCCCCGAGTCCTCCTGCGCCCACCCCTCTCCGGCGTCCTGTGCTCCACCCTTTTCATGATCTGGTCCGGCCTCACAAACCCCAGCATCCCGAGCATCAGAACATCCACCTCCTCCCTCGTCCCCATGTTGGTTCACGTGGCTAGATCATGTGTTCTTGGCGTCCCAAGCTCCACCTGATTTTCCATGATCTTCCCTGTTCTTGGTGTTCGGTTGTTGCCATACTATTTGGCTTTTTTTTGTCTTTTCTAGTCGCTTTTTTTTTCTAGTGAATTTTGGCTCAGATGTGTGTGTGTGCTCCCAGCCCGAACGAGTGTGTATGGATTAGAAGATTTGGCAATTGTTCAACTAATGTTGTGAGTTCTGCAAGTTTTGTAATTGACCACTAGTGCATTCAGGGCAGTTGCAGACATTTCACAACACATCTGGGTTTTCTAAATCAGGGTAAACAAACAGTCTGCTTCTGATTCTCAAAATCTACAGCTGTAGCTGATTTTAGGAATCCAAGCTATAGCTGATTCTCAGGAATCCATAGCCCAAACAAAGGGGGCCTTAATAGCACAAGGTACTAGCTTTTATACAGGCCCACGCTATTCAATGCTATATTGGAGGCTACAAGGTGTAGCTAACTATTGAGCTATGGACAAGAAACAGACCTCAAAAGCTTGCTTCAGGTTCTCAAGCTCCTTGTCTAGATCATTGACTGCTTGGGTATACGCCTGTGTTGGGGAGGATTGGCTTGCAGTATGGATCTGCCCACATAATTAAATGTGAGACTAGTAAACTCTAATCCGACAAAGGAATAGAACAAACATAAATATGCACCCTACCCTAACAATGATCTTGTACTGAAGGGGGTGAGGCAGCTTATAGCCAGCAAAGAGAACATTTGGGTCCCTGTGCAGCTGCCTGCAGAATCTCATAGATATAGAAGAAAATTATAAGGTGTGAACTGATGAACATAAGCAAGGAAAAAAAGGCACGCAGTTTATCTACACTTACATGCGGAGGATGTTGCCGATGGTGTGGTCCTCACGTTCAATTGTGAAAGATGCAGCATTCATGATCTTTGTATCCTTCTCAAAGGATACCCTGCATTACATGAATACACAATAGCAAGGATTACATCCATAATCAAAACAGCAGGTAGAAACTACCACAAGCCTTAATAATTGCAATAAAAGTAAAAACGGTTCAAAGCATCAGATTTTCATAACTGCATGCCAAAAGGATCACATGAACAGGTACAAAATGGCTATCAATGACAGAACTTAAAATGCTTAATAATTATTTAAAGAAAGTTGGTTGCATCCCACTCCTTCTTTTTCACAAAAAAGTCTATACCTGACAAAACACAATTGAAGCATTTTCTAGAAAAATGTTGGAGAAAGTGTGGTGTTAGAATAGACTCACTTCTTTGTGCCCTCAGGCACGACGAAGCGCTCATAGCGGTCAGGGGCATTCATCTCCAATCAACACCTGGCTCCTAAAATGCATCAATACGGATACTTGTATCAGTATCAGGCCAAAATGGATACGTAAATTTGGCATTTTGGTAAAGCGCTAATACGGGGATGCATTTACTATTTTTTAATTCACAAAAAAAAATGTATAGAAGCTAGGAACAGCAGATTACCTTCTTGTTTGCTCTACTGTGGATGCTGGAGCAGCTCCAAGTCCCTCCAATTGACAATGTTGATGCCCTGTTCCAACTCCAAGTTTCAAAGGGGTAGAATTAGACTTTTAGTAAGTGTAAAATGCATCAAATCAAATCATTAGCTAGTTGTACATCTATCATGGCATAACACAAAAGGTGGAACCTGAAGATCAATCAGCTAACATGCAAAAGGAGAAACAATCACTTTAAATGGAAATATTTTAGGTCTGACTGTTAAAATTAACAACATAACAGTACCACTGTATTCCCAATCATAAACAAAGTACTAATGTGTTTACCAATTCCGGCCAGTATAACCAAGACAAAGCTCCTGCTCTCTCAAGTTGCATGTTACTGCTAACTGCTAAGCTTTGGTTTCAGGTAAAGACGGTGCAGATAAAACAACTTGATCTTTTCATTTTCATATATCGTCAATCATTGCATGTTTCACTGCTAACATGTTTAAACCAAAACATCTGCTCATCTGAAAAATAAATTCAAACTACAATTTGTAAAAATTTGCCCCTGCAAGCATTATCACAAACACCTATCAAGCAAAACCTTTTCACATGTTAACTTGAACATGCACTGGAAAAACCATGCAGCAAGTAGTCATCTAGAAATAATCATCGTTATATTCTCGCAATATCAAATACAGTATACAGCAAGTACTCATCCAACACAAAAAACAGGAATTTTTTTGAACAAACAGAGGATGCAAGAGGATGGAGGAAGGACGAAGGATTGGTGGCTACCTGCCTATGGACTGGTCGCCGGCGTTGCTCCGGGCGGCGGCGTTGCTGGCCGGGAGCGCCTGCTCCAGGGAGGAAGGCGCTGCTGGTAGGAACGGCTGCCCGACGGAGGGAGGCGCTGCTGGGATCCTGTACCTGCGGCCGGGCAGCGGAGGCTTCGGCCGACTGGGCGAGCCGCGGCGGTGGGCCGGCGGCGGCTATGAACCCTAGATCTCGCGCTCGGGGAAGGGACTCTGGTCGTCCGCTCGAGGTGGGAGGCTCCTTTTTTTTTTCTTTTTTTTTTAGATTTTTAGTTCACTGATTAATATTTTAAGTATTAAGGAAAATAAAAGCCTATACTAGATAGACAACTGGATGTAGAATGAACAGTAAAATGCAAAATTATATCGAAAAGTATACTAGTTTTTCACCTTCTCGTCGTCGAAAATTAAAATTATACTGAACCAATAGTAAAGGAAAGCGACGCCTTTTTTTTTTGCATGGTAAAGAAAAGCGACGCCTGCAAACGCGCTTGTGATATCAGGTTTTGAAGACCGCAATAGCCCCTTTTTTCCTGTGACCAGACCTTTGCAATACATCACCACTGATTCAGAGGGTTGGAGAAATCGGGCCAAGGCACAGAACAACAAAAAGAAGATGTCGAAGTCGCTAGACCAATAGTCAGCCAATAGCTCTCCTTAAAAGACACGCGAACTACCAAGATCTGAAGGGAACCAACAAATCTAGGATACAAACTTTCACAAGTCCTTCGTCAGCGCCCGATGGGCCGTAGTCAAGATAGGGAAGAGACCTTATTCCAACAAAACATCGCCGCCACCACCTCGTCGGTGTCATCGAAGAAACAAAAATCCTAGAACAAATAAAACGAGATGGATGGGTCCCCAATCCTCTTGTCGCCTGGAGAGGCCGTCGGACGGGAAAGAGGAGGGTCGAGGCGGCGACGTGTACAGAAGCTATGGTGGTGGTGGTTAGGGTTGGGGGCTGGCCTAGAAATATGTTTTGTGCATAGGCTCGCTTTTTTTGGGGAGGCTCGCTTCTGCAATCTTCTGTTATAGGACGCTTGAAACACGCGCCTTCGGTCGTTTCACGTGTCGAGGCGCATCGGCGTATCGGATTCAAATCTGTATCGGATACGGTGTCCAATACGAACACGCAGATCTGGGACGTATCTGTGTTTTTAGCCCGGTGATACGTCTCCAAAGTATCTATAATTTTTGATTGTTCAATATTATTATATTATCAATCTTGATGTTTTATATGCATTAATATGCTATTTTATATCATTTTAAGGACTAACCTATTAACCTAGTACCAAGTGCCAGTTGTTGTTTTTTCATTATTTTTGCCTTCACAGAAACTCAATACCAAACGGAGTTCGAATGAAACGAAAAATTTTGACGACTTTTTTGGACCACAAGACACCCAGGAACCTTCGGTAGGAGGTCACAGGAGCCATCGATTGGTGACAAGCTCGGAGGGCGCCCCCAAGCTTGTGGGCTCCCTGTGGCACCTCTAACCCTAATTCTTCTTCTATAAATACTCAAATATTCCCCGAAGACCAGAGGGCACACCAAAAAAACTTCTCCACCGCCGCAAGCTTTTGTCCTTGCGAGATCCCATCTTGTGGCCTTTTCTGGTACTCTTCCGGAGGGGGATTCAACCACGGAGGGCTTCTACATCACCCTTACTTCCCTTCTGATGATGTGTGAGTAGTTTACCACAGACCTATGGGTCCATAGCTAGTAGCTAGATGGCTTCTTCTGTCTCTTTGATCTTCAATACAATGTTCTCCTCGATGTTCTTGTAGATTTATTCGATGTAATATTCTTTTGCGATGCATATGTTGAGATCTAATGAATTATGGGTTTATGATCAGATTACCTGTGAATATTATTTGATTCTTCTCTGAACTCTTTTATGCATCATTAAGATAGCTTTGTATTTCTCTCTGATATATTGATTTGGTTTGCCAACTAGATTGTTTTTTCTTGCCATGGGAGAGGTGCTTTGTAATGGGTTCAATATTGCGGTGCTTATTCCCAGTGACAGAAGGGGACATGACACGTATTTGTATTGTTGTCATTAATGATAAAAAGATAGGGTTTGTTCATATTGTTGGATCTATTCCTCTACATTATGTCATCTTGATTAAGGCGTTACTCCATTCTTGTTAACTTAATGCACTAGATGCATGCTGGATAGCGGTCGATGTGTGGAGTAATAGTAGTAGATGTAGGCAGGAGTCGATCTATTTGTCACGGACGTGATGCCTATATTCATGATCATTGCCTTAGACAAGTTCCTCCTTGGCAGTGTGCTTAGCCAGGACTGTGGGATTCCCCGGCTCTGTGTAGCTGGTGTCAATGACAAGAACATCTTCAGTTTCTTCAGCTGGCTTGGCAGGGCTCGGCGGTTTAGCTCCTTAAGAGTCAATAGTCATAGGGTCCACAGGTATCTCTGGTGGTACCTCATCATCAATGTTTTCAATATTTTGGACTGAAGCTTCAAATTCTGGCGGTTTATTCTCCGGTTCAGGAACGCGGGGGTCTTTGGTTGGCTTGACTATCTTGGCTTTCTTGCTTGGTTTAGCCTCGCCACTAAAAGAAATAAAAAGGTCAATATGAAGGGTTTGAAAATTGAAATGATGAAGTTAAAAATGATTAATTTGTGTTAACCCGCCATGATGTCATCTTGCATTAATTTTACACAAACCCAGGATATCTTCAACGGATCTTTGTGTTAATGGATCTTCTGAAAATCGAGGCTCCACATAGCCTTATCATTATTTTTTCGGTCTCCTCAATTCCCGCGCATGCCATTTATCCATCTCCTTATAAATAGGGTTAGGGGGTCCTCTTTTCTATTTTCCACCCCTGCCCTCGCGTCTTGTTCTTCCTTCTCGCGCCACTCTAGTACCGCCCGAGCTCTGCCACCGTCGTCTCCAGCATCATCAACTCCAGCCGCTGCATCACCTTGAACGTGTCCAGAGATCGCCGCGCTCCTCCGTTGTTCAACAACATCAGTAAGTTATCCAACTCCCTTGTGTCAGATATCCATTAGGGTTTGCCCAGTTCGTCGGAGTTCTTCGTTGTTCTTCATCTTCTTTCTCTAGACCATTGTAGTTTGATCTGAGCATGATATTGGGGTTGCGCGGTATCAGTTTAGCGTCCCTTTTCAATCACAGTAGATAACTTTTTCTATCTAAGATCCATCCAAACACATGAGCTCTTCCACTGCCGTAACTTTAGGTTTACCATTTATTTTCCTTTTCTGAACTGCTGTAGATCCAAAGCAATAGAACTGATATGTTAAAACTTGTTTGTTCAGCACTTAGCAAAAATCTTACTCATAGGCTCCTAATCATTTGTGAACTACAATTGTATAGGCAACTTTATAAGATAGACCACAACCCGCCAGACACCATTAGCCCTCCATGGCAGCTTAAGTAGCAATCCGTAACCCGCCAAATGCGCACCGACTTAAATTTGAATCTATTTAAACCGCTGATATTCATCAATGCTATCAAGACCCGGCCACACCTTGCCGGCTTAAAAATGCCTTTAACTCTTCATAACAACCTTTCATCTTAATCGGGCGACTTATCATTCATCGTTATTTTCTTTTTAGGCAAAAAATGACTAATTCTGTCACTTCCTGCAATTGGGTTCCCTCCATTGTAACGGAGCAAACACTTATGGAATATGTTGAGACGGGTATCATAGCCGCCAAAGAGATCATCCACTGGCGGGCCCCAGAACCGGGTGTAGTCAAACCTCAACCCAAGGACAACGAGGTTGTAGTATTCACTGATCATATAAATTAGGGCTTCTCTCTGCCTGGGTCGAAATTCTTCCGCGATGTGCTGCATTTCTTTCAGCTCCATCCTCAAGACATCGGACCCAACTCCATGTCTAATATCTGCAACTTCCAAGTTTTTTGTGAAGTATACCTTCAAGAAGAACCCAACATTGACCTCTTCAAATAGTATTTTTATTTGAACCGCCAAAACGAGTTCACAGATGGACCCAGCCTAGAGCTTGGTGGGATTTCTATTCAGCACCGAAGAGATGCAGTTTTCCCTACAGCCAAACTTCACAGTCATCCCAAAGACTGGAACCAAACTTGGTTTTACTGCCAAGACACTTCTCCGTCAGATGAGAACCCTCTGCTAGGCTTCCGCAAGGACCGGCTTAGCCCCGTGCATCCCCTTCCAGGCCGGCTCACAACCGCAGAATGGGCCAAGTACAGAGCCACCTTTTCAAAAATAAGAGCTTTGCTTGCCAATGGATTGGCCGGCGTCGACCTAGTCCGCTGTTGGGTCGCATGGAGAATTATACCCTTAAGTCGCTAGCCCGGTATAATGTGCACATACACCGGTGACACCAAGGATCCATTACGCCACAGCTCAGTGCGTTTGGATAACAAAGGCATCAATGACATGACCAAGAGATTGCTTGGGGAATCCTTAGAGAGCTACAGTAAAACAGGGTTGAACCCTTTCTGCATTCTTAACACGACTACTTCTGTAAGTGATCAATTCACACTTTACTGTTCTGTTTATATAAAGTGCATATCCCTTATTTTCACTTTGATTTGCATAGGCCGGTTCTACCTTCTGGAAGAAGAAATACCAAGAAAAAGAGAAGGCGGCTAAAAAGCCCAGGACCAAGACCAAGGCCTCCAAAAACACAAGGAGAAAAATGATGCCTCAGAGCTCTTTGATCTCGATGATGATGATGAGTCGGAGGTAGAACTTGATTCCCTTGGCTCATTCTTTATGCTTCTTATTGATGCTGACCTCTCTTGGGATGATATGAAGGCCAGTCAGGCGGATGATGACGAGGTAACTATCATTTCCTTCGCCCCAAAGCCTTTGCCAATACCGAAAATTTGACGTGTGAAACGGAAAGTAAGATTTTCACACCCTTTACCTTACTTGGATCCAAACTTTCTTTTGAAGCAGCAGCAGCATGAGACCTGTCGGCAGACCCCAGATCGCAAGCGCCGAAAAGAGGTGCCTCAAACTTCAAACTCTTCTTATCCCAAGGCAGGTCTTATTCGCCGTCCACTTAATCCTTCCGACTCAAACTACCAGGGAACCTCTAATTCCTCTTCTAGTGACTCAAACGGGACTTAGCTGCCGGCTTTCAAGACTGTCCCTGGGTAATGATTTTTAACTTCATCGTTTCAATTTTCAAACCCTTCATATTAACCTTTTTATTTCTTTCAGTGGCAAGGCTAAACCAAGCAAGAAAGCCAAGACAGTCAAGCCAACCGAAGACCCCAACATTCATGAACCGGAGAATAAACTGCCAGAATCTGAAGCTTCAATCCAAAATATTGAAAACATTGATGACGAGGTACCACCAGAGATCCCTGTGGACCCTATGACTATTGACTCTTCAAGAGCTAAACCGCCGAGCCCTGCCAAGCCGGCTGAAGAAACCGAAGATGTTCTTGTCACTGGCACCAGCTACACAGAGCCGGGGAATCCCATAGTCCTGGCTAAGCACACTACCAAGGAGGAACTTGTCCAGAAACGAAAGGTCAAAATTGATCTCTCGAAAGAAGTGAGTGGGAGGAAAGTAGAGCTTGATGAGGTAATTGTAACTTCTCCCGAATTGGAAAGTAGTTCATCACAGAAATCAGTTCTAGTGATCCCTACACCATTTAGTGAGGAAGTTAATGATGATGATCATGAAACTTCAGATCAAGTTACTATAGAACCTCGTAGGTTTTCTTGAGTATGGTCCACACCAGAGTGGTACGGTAATCCTATTCTAGAAGTCATGTTACTAGACCATGATGAACCTACGAACTATGAGGAAGCGATGATGAGCCCAGATTCCGCGAAATGGCTTGAGGCCATGAAATTTGAGATGGGATCCATGTATGAGAACAAAGTGTGGACTTTGGTGGACTTGCCCGATGGTTGGCAAGCCATATTAAATAAATGGATCTTCAAGAGGAAGACGGACACTGATAGTAGTGTTACTATCTACAAAGCTTGACTTGTCGCAAAAGGTTTTCGACAAGTTCAAGGTGTTGACTACAGTGAGATTTTCTCAACTGTAGCGATGCTTAAATCCGTCCGAATCATGTTAGCAGTTGCCATATTTTATGAAATCTGGCAAATGGATGTCAAAACTACATTCCTTAAATGGATATTTCTTAAAGAAGAGTTGTATATGATGCAACCAGAAGGTTTTGTCAATCCTAAAGGTACTAACAAGGTGTGCAAGCTCCAACGATCCATCTATGGACTGGTGCAAGCATCTCGGAGTTGGAATATACGCCTTGATGAGTAGATCAAAGCATATAGTTTTATACAGACTTGCAGTGAAGCATGTATTTACAAGAAAGTGAGTGGGAGCTCTGTAGCATTTCTAATATTATACGTGGATGACATATTGTTGTTTGGAAATAATATAGAATTTCTGGATAGCATAAAGGGATACTTGAATAAGAGTTTTTCAATGAAAGACCTCGATGAAGCTGCTTACATATTGGGCATCAAGATCTATAGAGATAGATCAAGACGCTTAATTGGACTTTCACAAAGCACATACCTTAGTAAAGTTTTGAAGAAGGTCAAAATGGATCAGTCAAAGAAAGGGTTCTTGCCTGTATTACAAGGTGTAAAGTTGAGGAAGACTCAAAGCCCGACCACGACAGAAAATAGAAAGAGAATGAAAGTCATTCCCTATGCCACAGTCATAGGTTCTATCAAGTATGTTGTGCTGTGTACCAGACCTATTGTGTACCATGCCCTGAGTTTGTCAAGGAAGTACAATTTTGATCTAGTAGTAGATCACTGGACATTGGTCAAGATTATCCTTAGTGAGGACTAAGGAAATATTTCTCGATTATGGAGGTGATAAAAGAGCTCGTCGTAAAGAGTGCCATCGATCCAAGCTTTTACACCGATCCAGATGAATCTAAGTCTCAACCTGGATACAGATTGAAAGTGGGAGAAATTAGCTAGAGTAGCTCCGTGTAGAGCATTGTAGACATAGAATATTTGCAAAATACATACGGCTCTGAATGTGATAGACCCGTTGACTAAACTTCTCTCACGAGCAAAACATGATCATACCTTAGTACTCTTTAGGTGTTAATCACATAGCAATGTGAATTAGATTATTGACTCTAGTAAACCCTTTGGGTGTTGGTCACATGACGATGTGAACTATGGGTGCTAATTACATACAGATGTGAATATTGGTGTTGAATCACATGGTGATGTGAACTAGATTATTGACTCTAGTGCAAGTGGGAGACTGAAGGAAATATGCCCTATATGCAATAATAAAGTTATTATTTATTTCCTTAATTCATGATAAATGTTTAATTTTCATGCTAGAATTGTATTAACCGGAAACTTAGTACATGTGTGAATACATAGACAAAACTTATAGTCCCTAGTATGCCTCTACTTGACTAGCTCGTTAATCAAAGATGGTTATGTTTCCTAACCATAGACATGTGTTGTCATTTGATGAACGAGGTCACATTATTAGGAGAATGATGTGATGGACATGACCCATCCGTTAGCTTAGCATTATGATCGTGTCAGTTTCATTGCTACTGCTTTCTTCATGACTTATACAAGTTCCTCATACTATGAGATTATGCAACTCCCGAATACCGGAGGAACACTTTGTGTGCTACCAAATGTCACAACGTAAAAGGGTGGTTGTAAAGGTGATCTACAGGTGTCTCCGAAGGTGTTTGTTGGGTTGGCATATATCAAGATTAGGATTTGTCACTCTGTGTTTCGGAGAGGTATCTCCGGGCCCTCTCGGTAATACTCATCACTATAAGCCTTGCAAGCATTGTAACTAATGAGTTAGTTGCAGGATGAAGTATTACAGAACAAGTAAAGAGACTTGCCGGTAACGATATTGAACTAGGTATAATGATACCGACGATCGAATCTCGGGCAAGTAACATACCGATGACAAAGGGAACAATGTATGTTGTTACGCGGTTTGACCGATAAAGATCTTCATAGAATATGTAGGAACCAATATGAGCATCCAGGTTCCGCTATTGGTTATTGATCGGAGACGTGTCTCGGTCATGCCTACATAGTTTTCGAACCCGTAGGGTCCGCACGCTTAACATTCGATGACGATTGGTATTATGAGTTTATGTGATATGATGTACCGAAGTTTGTTCGGAGTCCCGGATGAGATCACAGACATGGCGAGGAGTCCCGAAATGGTCGAGACATAAATATTCATATATTGGAATGTTGCCTTTGGACATCGGAATGGTTCCGAGTG
>NC_057795.1:174545132-174582949 GCF_018294505.1 Triticum aestivum
ATGGGCCATAAGAGGGAAGCACACCATCCCATAAGGGCTGGTGCGCCCCCTTTGGCTAGGAGGCTGAATTGGACTTGGGAAGGGGGTGCCACCCCCCTTTCCTTCTCCTACTCCCTCTCCTTCCCCTTTTCCCCCTCCGGTAGAAGGAAAAAAGGGTGGGGCCGAATCCTACTAGGACTAGAGTCCCAGTAGGACTCCCCTCTCCCTAGCGCGCCCCTTGTTGGTCGGCCTCCTCCTCCCCTCCTTTATATACGAGGGAAAGAGGGCACCCCAAACACACAAGTTTCTCTTAACTGTGTGCGGTGCCCCCCTCCATAATTACACACCTCAATCATACCATCGTAGTGCTTAGGGGAAGCCCTGCGCCGGTAACATCATCATCACCGTCGCCATGCCGTTGTGCTGACGGAACTCACCCTCGTCCTCAACTGGATCAAGAGTACGAGGACGTCATCGAGCTGAACGTGTGCTGAACGCGGAGGTGTCGTACGTTCGGTACTTGGATCGGTTAGATCGCGAACACGTTCGACTACATCAACCGCGTTATTGAAACGCTTCCGCTTTTGGTCTACGAGGGTACGTGGACACACTCTCCCCTCTCGTTTCTATGCATCTCCTAGATAGATCTTGCGTGATTGTAGGAATTGTTTTGAAATTATCACGTTCCCCAACAAAAAGTATGAACTAATTGCTTGGCTAACACCGGGGTTGTGCATGATAAATACTTTTTGTTAAGAAGATGGAGCATGACACAATCTCGCGGCCCTTCCGATGATGTGTGAGTAGTTTACCACAGACCTACGGGTCCATAGCTAGTAGCTAGATGACTTATTTTCTCTATTTGATATTCAATACAATGATCTCCTCAATGTTATTGGAGATCTATTCGATGTAATCTTCTTTTGCGGTGCGTTTGTTGAGATCCGATGAATTGTGGATTTATGATCAAATTATCTATGAATATTATTTGAGTCTTCTCTGAACTCTTTTATGCATGATTGAGATAGCTTAGTATTTCTCTCTGATCTATCGATTTGGTTTGGCCTACTAGATTGTTTTTTCTTGCAATGGGAGAGGTGCTTTGTGATGGTTTCCATCTTACGGTGTCCTCACCTAGTGAAAGTAGGGGCAGCGAGGCACTGTTGGGAAACGTTGCATGGAAAACAAAAAAAATTCTATGCACACGCAAGATCTATCCATTGAGATGCATAGCAACAAAGGGAGAGAGTGTATATGTACCCTCGTAGATCGTAAGCGGAAGCATTTCACAACGCGGTTGATGTAGTCGAACTTTCTTCGCGCTCCAACCGATCTAGTACCGAACGCATGACACCTCTGCATTCTGCACATGTTCAGCTCGGTGACGCCCTCCGCCTTCTTGATCCAGCAAGACGGCGAGGTAGTAGATGAGTTTTGGGAGCATGACGGCGTGGTGACGGTGATGGTGATGTGACCTCCGTAGGGCTTCGTCTAAGCACTATGAAAATATGACCGAGGGAGTAAACGGTGGATGGGGGCGCCGCACATGGCTAAGACAATGTTGTGTTCTTGTGTGGCGCCCCCTCCCCACATATATATAGGTGGGAGGGGAGGGGAGGCAGCATAGGGCAGCCAGGGCGCGCCCCAAGGGGCTGGCTGCTGGCCCTAGGGCTCCTGTCCTTCTGCGCCCCCCCTTTCCTTGTATGAAGAAGGGGGAAGGAAAGAGGGGGGAGTGGGAAGGAAGGGGGAGTCCTACTCCACACTTTCCTTTCCCTTCCCTCTTTCCTTCTCCTCCTCATAGGGCTAGCCTCAATAGGGGCGCACCAGCCCCTTATGGGCTGGTGTGTTCCCTCTCTTGGCCCATAAGGCCCATAGCTTTGCCGAGGGTCCCCAAACTCCTTTCCGGTGACCCGATAAGTACCCGGTACCCTCCAAAACACTTCCGGTGTCCGAATACTATCATCCTATATATAAATATTTACCTCTCGACAATTTCGAGACTCCATGTCATGCCGTGATCTCATCCGAGACTCCAAACAACATTCGGTCACCAAATCACATAACTCATATAACACTATATCGTCAACGAACGTTAAGCGTGCGGACCTTACGGGTTTGAGAACTATGTAGACATGATCGAGACACCTCTCCGGTCAATAACCAATAGCGGAACCTGGATGCCCATATTGGCTCCTACATATTCTATGAAGATCTTTATCGGTCGAACCGTTATGATAACATACGTAATTCCCTTTGTCCATCGGTATGTTACTTGCCCGAGATTCAATCGTCGGTATCTTCATACCTAGTCCAATCTCGTTACCGGCAAGTCTCTTTACTTGTTCTATACTACATCACCTCGTGACTAAACTCCTTAGTCATTTGCTTGCAAGCTTATGATGTGTATTACCGAGAGGGCCCAAAGATACCTCTCCAATACTCGGAGTGACAAATCCTAATCTCGATCTATGCCAACTCAATAAACACCTTCGGAGATACTTGTAGAGCATCTTTATGATCACCCATTTATGTTGTAATGTTTGATAGCAGACAAGGTATTCCTCCAGTATCTGGGATTTGCATAATCTCATAGTCGAAGGAATAAGTATTTGACATGAAGAAAGCAATAACAATAAACTGAACGATCAATATGCTAAGCTAACGAATTGGGTCTTGTCCATCACATCATTCTCCTAATGATGTGATTCCGTTATCAAATGACAACACATGTCTATGGTTAGGAAACCTTAACCTTCTTTGATCAATGAGCTTGTCTAGTAGAGGCTTACTATGGACACGGTATTTGTTTATGTATCACACATGTATTTAAGTTTCTGATCAATACAATTCTAGCATGAATAATAAAGCTTTATCATGATTTAGGAAATATAATAATAACCATTTTATTATTGCCTCTAGAGCATATTTCCATCACTCTCCCACTTGCACTAGAGTCAATAATATAGTTCACATCACCATGTGATTTAACACCCATAGTTCACATCGCCACATGACAAACACCCAAAGAGTTTACTAGAGTCAATAATCTAGTTCACATCGCCATGTGATTAACACCCACTGTCGTGGAATTTTCACGACAGATGTCCTAGCATAAGGACTTAGGTGTGGAGCCATCGCAACGTAGTTAGCTTGAAGGGGTTAAAACGGAACAAGGGTCACAAAGAGTTTACCCAGGTTCGGCCCCTCGCAATGAGGTAAAGGCATACTCCTGCTTTAGGTTGTATTCCTTAGGTTTCGATTACCAGGGAGCGAATATGCTTGACCTAGTTCTCGACTTGTTGTTTCTTGCCCTAGCCCGCCGCCGGGTCACCCCTTTATATACACAGGCTGATGCCCGACGACTTATAGAGTCACGGCCGGCTCATACACAATGTGTCCGGCTTGGTGACATAACTAAACTTTCCTTATCACATAAGTTAAACATATGGTTGTTTATGCCCGTGGGCCTCAAGTCTTCTCTGGGTCTTGGGCCTTCAATAAGCTTACTTCATGAACCGCCATCTTCTTAGGCCTCCTCATTATGAACCACCAGTGGCATGACCCGGCCCCTCCTGGGCGGGTCATACCCAATAGTCATATCCCCAACATTAGGCCCCAGGTTGATGTGAACTTGTTCATATCAATCTTCAATACTTAGAAAAAAATCCTTCCTCGTCAATCCTTACGAAATCTTATAACCTGTCGTGACGTCAGCTCCCAGAATTGTGGTAAGCCACCATGACGTCATCTCACATTAATATCGTACGAAGCTCGGATCTCAATATGCCTTCACTTTTAATGAATCTCCAAAAATGGAGGCATCTTTGCTGTCACAATCTTTTTTGGCCTCCTCGATTCCCGCGCATGCCACTTATCCTTCTGCCTTATAAATAGGGCCAGGGGTCCCTTTCATTTCCCCCCTTGCCTCCTCATCTTCGTCCTCTTTCTCACAACACCTCCAGCGCCCGAGCTCCGCTGCCGCCGTCGACCTTCGTCCACTGCGTCAACCTCGGCCGCTGCATCAACCTGAACGCACCAGAGCTCATCCGCGCGCCACCGCTATTCAATATCCTCGGTAAGCCTTCCTCTTCCCTCACCATAGATCTGCATTAGGGTTTTCTTCGAGTTCTTAGGAGTTCATCTCCGTTCCTCTTTGTTCCTCCCTGTCTCTGTAGTTTTTATGTGAGGTTAAGTGCTCATCTTGCGCGGCATCAGTTTTAGCACTCATTTTTGATACTTGAACGCTTCCCCCTGTGAGAGATCCCATTTGAGCACATGAACTGCTCTGCTGCCACAACTTAGGTTTAGAATTTTCTTCATTATTTGAACTGTCGTAGATCCAAAATTATAGCACCGATCTATGAAAGATGTTTGTCCAACACTTAGCAATTTTTCACTCATAGATCTAAAAACTGATAATTGCATAGGCAGCTTAACTCATAAGCCATAACCCGCCAGGTACCATTAGTCCCCTCTTAAGCCGCCAATAGATTGCCTTGCATCACTTCAATACTATCCTCCGGCTTAACACACCGCATGCTTATCGTTCTTACCCTTGAACCAATGGCCGGCTTAACAACATAATCTTAACCCGGCGAAACTTTATTTTCAGATCAACATCAACAATGACTAATACATTCACTGCATGCAACTGGGCATCATCCCGGGTCACCGAGGAAGATTTGAACAATTTTGTTGCAACTGGCGTCTTAGCCAAGAAAAATGACATCCACTGGAGGGTCCCAGGCCTCGAAAATCCTCCTGAGCCCAAGGAAGGAGAAGTAGTTGTTTTCACTGATCATATGATCCAGGGGTTTACTCCGCCTGGTTCAAAATTCTTTTCGGACGTGCTGCACTTTTTTCAACTTCATCCTCAAGACATTGGGCCTAATTCCATCTCCAATATTTGCAACTTCCAAGTCTTCTGTGAAGCTTATCTTCAAGAAGAGCCCACTGTTGAACTGTTCAGGGAGTTTTATTACTTAAACCAGCAGACAGAGTTTATCGACGGGCCCAGTTTGGAACTAGGCAGGGTTTCAATTCAGAAGAGGAAAGAAGCCTCTTTCCCCTATGCCAAGCCTCCTAGACAGCCCAAGGACTGGAACCAGACTTGGTTCTATTGCCAAGATACATCTCCACAAGGTGAAAATTCTCTGCCAGGTTACAGTGAACACCGGCTTAGCAACACACATCCGCTCCCACAACGGATCAGCACAAAGGAATGGGCCAAGTATGCGCCCACTTTTTCAAAGATCAGAGCCTTCATGGCTAATGGCTTAACTGACATCAACCTTGTTCAGTGTTGGGTCTCCTGGAGGATCCTTCCCTTAAGTCGCCACCTCGTCTTAATGTGCGAGTACACCGGCAATTTGAAAGATCCCTGTCGGTGTCAAAACCGGCAGATCTCGGGTAGGGGGTCCCAAATTGTGCGTCTGAGGATCAAAGGTAACAAGAGGCAGGGGACAGGATGTTTACCCAGGTCCGGGCCCTCTTAATGGAGGTAATACCCTACTTCCTGCTTGATTGACTTTGATGTGTATAGGGGTTACAAGAGTTGATCTACCTCAAGATCATAATGGCTAAACCCTATATGTCTAGCCTGTATGATTATGATCGCCACTAAGGACTAAACCCTCCAGTTTATATAGGCACCGGAGGGGACTAGAGTTGTACAAAGTTGGTTTACAAAGGAAGGAAACTACACATCCGGACGCCAAGCTTGCCATCCACGCAAAGGAGAGTCCCATCCGGTCACGGGAGAAGACCTTCTATCTCGTATCTTCACGACCCATTAGTCCGACCCACATCAGATAGGCCGACTCCCCAAGGACCCCACAGTCCAGGACTCCCTCAGTAGCCCCTGAACCGAGCTTCAATGATGATGTATTCGGCATGCAGATTATCTTCGGCATTGCAGGGCAGGTTCCTTCTCCGAATACTCCAATGCAGTCCTCCACACATAATAGCTGTATCCGGCTTTGTTAAATAATTACAGCCTTAAGCTATGAGGGTAAAAATACTCAGAACAAAGTAAGCCACGTCCATAGGCGATTTTTCCGGCGAGGCGTTAGGTTCTGGCCTTGTTAGTATTCTGAACCGTTTTACAGCCCTCACTTTGTGTTTCGAGGCATGGTCATAGGCATGTCTTGTCAAAGCAGGGATCGTGTCCCCTTATCACGGGATTCTCATCAATAGGGGTTTGGGTAATCCAACCGTGCCGTTCACACGTCCCCTTGGGAATAGGTGAGATTTAAGTATTATGAGGGGACGCTTGATATCCACTGCCTTTATAAGGAGACAAGGATCCATCTTTTTACCCCACGCCTTCTTCCTCCTCGGCCTATCTGACATTCGAGCTCCAGCGCCCAAGTTCCAATATTTTCCACCGCCACCAAACACTCCTAGCCATGTCCAGATCTGGAGCGCAGGAGAAGTGGATGGCTTCCTTTGTTATAGAGGAGAACATCAAGGAGCTCCGGGAAGCTGGGTACTTGGCCACAGACATAGTCCACCGGCTCCCTGCCAAGAAGCAGATCATTACCACCCCGGAGCCTAATGAGAGGGTAGTGTTCATTCCCCATTTCCTCCACGGACTAGGGTTCCCCTCCATCCTTTCGTCCACGGTCTCATGTTTTACTATGGGCTAGATTTCCATGATCTAGCCTCAAATTCCTTCCTCACCATTTCGGCGTTTATCATTGTGTGCGAAGCATTCCTCCGCATTCCTCCCCACTTCAGCCCATGGCTCAAGGTCTTCAATGTGAAGCCGAAGGTAGATGAAGGTAAACACACAGAGTGCGGCGGCGCCATGGTGATCAAACTTCCCAACGTCACCTGGCCAAAGGGGACCTTTGTGGAGACTGTCAAGGGATGGCAGCAGGGGTGGTTCTATATCACGGAACCCCGTGATACCACATGGGCCGCCGCTCCCAAGTTCAAATCCGGGCCTCCAATGCGGCTTACCTCATGGATCAATAAGGGCCTGGATTGGGCGTCGCCCGACGAGGTGACGACACTGCAGAGTCACATCAAGGGTATGATAAACAAGAACACCAGTCTTGCTAGCGTGATCCAGGTGATGCTCTTTCGCCGGATTCTCCCCTGCCAACAACAGACTCAGTATATGTGGGAATTCAACCCAGCCGGTCCTCGAACCCTGCAATAGTTCTTTGGCACGACGCACGAAGACATATGGAAGCTGCTTTTCAAGGCTCAGAAGTCGTGGCCGGAAACGACCGAAGACCGCGGCCTCGACTGCGCTCATCTGGCCACTCCTGTAAGTTTTATGATAACTTTAATTTGCAAATCCAAGGAGTATATTGAGCTTTATATTACTCCCACAGGGTTGGACAAAGAAGGCGGAGCGGATCCAATGTCCGGTTCCGCTGCCCGAAGACCCTACCATCCCTTTGTTGACGAAGATGCTGGTTCCGGCACCGTACCAGGCACCGGAGAAAAAGGCCAAGAAGAAGAGCAAGGAGACCAGAAGTGTCCTCCGCCGCAAAGGTGCTTCAGATGTTGTGTTCGAAGACACCGAGACTCTCTCCTCTCATGACGAAGATGAAGAGGAGGAATAGAGCAATTCTCCCCTTAAGGGGGGAAGGAAGAAAAGGGTGGCTTCCGTGGATCTAGAGGCGAAGGCGTCCAGGAAGGGGAAACTCTCCCTTTCGGATGATTCTGAAACGGATGTCAATGCCACCCCCGAGTGGCACCCCAGGCCGAAGCCCCTGGCCGGATCGTAAGTATCCAAAGACACTGTTCATATATCCGGTTTCGTGCCTTGTGGTTCTAACATGTTGAATTGCGCATTACAGCCCGACCCGCGATCTACCCCAACGATCATCGTCATCTAGGAACTCGCTAGGGCCGAACGCGATGGAGAGCGAGTCGGCTCCGCCTAGGTCTCCCCACCCACCGCTACGGACAACGCCGAAGTGTTGTCCCGAAGAACCTCTCCAGGTCACGGGGAGGTGCGGGAGGCTGTGAAGGTGGCGACAGAGGGTAACACCTCTCTTGCCGAAGAGAGGGGGAAATCAACCCCCACGGAGACCGGCGACGGGGGCCATGCGCAATTCGGCCCCCAACCGAATATTATTCCGGAGACCCAATCGGCTCCGGAATCGGGCCAGCAGCCTCCTTCAAGAGACGGGGGTGCACCATCTCCACCAGCGTCCTCTATCAATTCGGAGGCACCGGGCACTCTGGTGGAAGCGCTTCAGAACACTTCCATTGTGGAGGAACACCGTACCCTTATGGGTACGGTGGTTTAAAAGGTTCGATCCGCTAAGAGCGGATTGAACGAAGCCTATACCGGCCTTTTAACAGGCTTTGAGGTATGTGATGTAGTATATTTTTGGCTGTTTGCAAAAGGAATGCCTGTGTATAGATAGTAGCCCCTGAGACTCTGTTCGGTGTTTGCGAAGAAAGGCCGAACAAAGAATCGAATAATGCTTGGCAGGAGCTAACATATATGTCCCCTTTGATGAAGAGGCTTCGATGCGAGCGGGAACCTCGCATGCCGCCGTAGTATCTGAACTAAAGCGGAAGTTGGAGTAAAAGCAAGGTATGCAATACCAAAGTATATGTGAAATGATATGAGTTCCAATTTGTTATCTAAATGAACTTTATGATTATGCTCATAGTTGACACGTCTGAGGTCGAGGCCCTCAAGAGTGTGCTGGCCGAGGCCAAGAAGGAGGCGGATGAGGAACGAACCGCCCGCCGAAAACATGAAGCGAGGTTGGATGAAGTCCAACAAGAGCTCACAGAAGCTATAAGCAAATGTGAGTCCTTGGAGCGTCAGGTGTTGGATTGGGACTCCGAACTTGCTTCGACACTCCAAAGTGCGAAGGAGGCCCGGATTGAAGCCCAAGGCACCTGTCAGGAGATCCGAGAGGCCAAGCAAATCACGGCGGGTAAGGCCTTTAATATGCAGAGCAAAATTGTAAGGAGAAAGTACACCTTACTGACACACATTTGGAGTTCTCCAGGAGCATTTGAGGATCTACCCTGAAGTATTGCTGATGCTGCAGATTTCTTCCAAGCCGAAGAGGGGAGCTCAACAGAGAAGCTGTTCTGGTTGCAGTACCTTGCGCCAGAGCATCCTGTGCCCCTTAGTGATTAGCTGAAACAGCACACCGAGCTAGATAGGGTGGCCGAATAGACCATGAAGGATGTTATAGTCCGTCTTTGGCGAGCCGAACCCATACCCAGTAGCTACTTTGGGCTTGTGAAGCAGCTAGTCGATGCCTACCCACGGCTTGACGCTATAAAGCGGTCAGTCTGTATCGAAGGTGCCCAGATGGCCTTCGCCCATGTCAAGGTGCAGTGGGCGAAGATGAATGCCACCAGTCTGGCAACCAAGGGACCGCCCGCAGGCAAGGAGCACCGTATGCCGGAGCGGTATTTCAACGACGTCCTTGAAGGATCCCGCATTGTGGAGGGCCAGTGTTCGAAGGACATTATTTTTGAATGAATGTATCTGTGCTGCACGAACTTTGTACTTATGAAAACAAGTCGTTTTTATAATATTTTTCTTGTCTCATCTGAAATTATTTTCCCTCCGTTACAGCCGTTTATTGAATCTGAGAGTTGGCTGTCGTCGGTTTTAGCCCCTCGTGTAGGTAGTATGGGGGTGTTTGGAACAACACAAAAACACGCTTAACCCAACGACTTGGTCCTTGAAGGAGGTGTTAGTGCGGCAAAGTAGGCAATCAGACTATGCGGCTTTATCACTCTCGCTTAGCCATAGGAGTTTGACAATAAGATTGTAGGCGCATCCCCTGGTATTGTTCCGTTATCCGGACTTGGTTGCTGTAGACACCTGACCAGGTAAAAACCAGTCCTTCTTGTGACACGAAAAAAATCGCAAGAGATTTATACTGAGTCACTGAATAGCTGACCAACTCTCGGCGCATCATGACACGCAGTTTCCGGCTTTCTCTACTGAGGTGTTTATCCGGCTAACCAGAAACACAATCGCAGTAGTTCTCCCTCTACTTCCTTAGCCGAACATTCGGAACATAAGGTAGTAACCACAGGAGCCGGGCAACCCAACTATTAACCCAAGACATGATTCAGAGCCGATGCATATAATGCTAGATTCGGGACGCCGAATTGTACTGTAGAAATGCTCGGACTTATGTTATTTTTAAGAAATGTACGTCACTGAATGGAGCCCCTGGCGATTTAGGTCGTGCTGAGGTGTACATGACAATCAGAGAAGAGGGAATATAGATTAGGAAATAAGCCAGTACCTAGTAGTTTGGGCGAAAAACTGTTTCCATTATAGTCTGATTGATACGTCAAGTCTGATTGATACGTCAAAACGTATTTGTACTGATAATGCTATAAGAATCGAGGCTATTTTACAAGCCGAGCGAAAGGGAAAGCTGTATACAGGTACTAAAAAGGGGAAGAGGTGATCTTTGAAGATCCTTTAGGTACTCTGTCGTACATCTGCGCTTCTTTTCGCCTTGGTGTGTGATCCTTTGAGAGGATTAATGAGTAGGTTTTCATAAGGGGCCGGGAAAAGGGCCCTTGGCACCATAAAAAGGTGATGTGGGTTGTAGGGAACCTGAAAAAAATGAAGTTAAGAAAAAGGTAGATATGGGGGTCCAGGTACGGTTGAGTCGTATTGTGGACTTTATCCTTGATATGCCTCCATTGTCGCCCATGGTATCTTTAGTGCGTAGTTATGTGCACGCGGTACATACGCTGCAATTCGGTTGGGGCTAAGACAAAGGTCGAATTGCTAATCGAGCTCTTGATGAGCTGGACTACCATTCTACGGGGTAGTCCAGCCTCATTTGATAGGGTCCGGGGGCTTGACTGCCGATGTGGAGTTTGGCTTGATAAGGCTGACCTGCACTTTCGCTGCGAGGGCCGCGGTGTGTTCCTCGGTACGGAGGGAGCGATCCATGTTTCCATGGACTGTTATAACACAGCATGGTCCTGGCATCTTGAGTTTTAGATAAGCATAGTGCGGGACCGCATTGAAGCGGGCAAACACAGTTCGTCCGAGCAATGCATGATAGCCACTGCGGAAAGGGACGATGTCAAAGATCAAGTCTTCGCTTTGGAAGTTGTCCGGCGATCCGAAGACGACTTCCAATGTTATTGAGCCCATGCAGCGGGCCTCTACACCAGGTGTTACTCCTTTAAAGGTAGTTTTAGTGGGCTTGATTCTTGACGAGTCAATACCCATTTTCTGGATTGTGTCCTGATAGAGCAGGTTAAGACTGCTGCCGCTGTCCATGAGTACTCTCGTGAGGTGGAATCCATCGATAATTGGGTCGAGGACCAACGCGGCTGAACCTCCATGATGGATACTGGTCAGATGGTCTCTGCGATCAAAAGTGACCGGGCATGCTGACCATGGGTTGAATTTTGGAGCGACTGGCTCTATCGCATAGACGTCCCTTAACGCGCGCTTGCGCTCCCTCTTGGGGATGTGTGTAAAGTATATCATGTTCATCGCCTTGACTTCGGGGGGAAATTTCTTATGTCCCCCTGTGTTCGGTGGGCGAGGCTCCTCGTCGTCATCCTCGTTGGGCAACCCTTTCCCTGTGTGCTCGGTGTTTAACTTACCAGCCTATTTAAAGACCCAACAACTTCTGTTGGTATGGTTGGCACGCTTGTCAGGGGTGTCGTGAATCTGGCAAGGTCGATGGAGTATTCGATCCAAGATAGATGAACTGTCTTTGTTTCTTTTGAATGGCCTCTTCCGCTGACCGGGTTTGGAGCCACTGAATCCGGCGTTGACCGTCATGTCTTCGGCATTTTCGGTGTTGCTGTGACGCTTGTTTTTGTTGTGTCGGGGCCTGCCATTTCTATTCCTGGCTTTGGAAGTGCCAGAATCGCTGGTACTATTGCTGCTACGGGCTAGCCAGTGATGTAGGACGGAACCCTAAGTGGTCGATCTTTCACGTTTGGAGGGATCCTACGGGGAATCACGAAGAACACGCGGAAGAACTCGAGGGAAGAAACACGGGGAGAACAAGAGAAAACGCTAAACCGACATAGAATCAATCACACGAGTGCTAGATCACCGACAACATAGAGTAACATATGATCCACAATCAACAAAGGTAAGGATACAAAGGAACCGTTCTTCTCCTTACGGAGGCCTTGATGGTCTTCCCTAGAAAGGGGTCTTGAATCCGCTTGGGGGATCTTCTCCGAAGAGGTCTTGAGCTCCTAGGAGAAGTAGCCAAGTGGATGAGCAAGGCTCTCACACAAAATATGAGCTAAACCTATGCTAAACCTAATATGAAGCTAGGAGACGAGTATATATAGTGCTAAGCCACGAAGGGGTAAGTGCACTACGCGCAGGCAGGCCGGTAGTACCGGTCATGGTGCCGGTAGTACCGCTGAGAGCTCATGAGGGGTGGTAGTTCCGGCCGAGGAAGGTGGTACTACCGCTGGGAGGTCGGGCGATGGCTTCTGGAGGTGGACGTCGAAGGAGCCAGCGGTTGTACCGGAGGTTGGGGCGGTTGTTCCGGTCTTTGGGCAGAAACCGGTAGAACCAGTGTTGTACCGGCCTTGCACCGCTTGATCACCGAATGGCGGCTGGTTGTTGGGCGGTGGCTGGCCGGTTGTTCCGCTCAGGCGGTGGTTGGGCGGTTGTACCGGTCCTTCCAGGCTGGATGGAATGCCTCCTTGATCTTGATGTCCATCTTGCACCACTCCTTCTCCTTGGCTGCTTACATGGTACCTGAGCACACAAAGTGTCTCCGTTTGAGTTAGTAGCCATGTCTCAAATGGGTCAAAGGGAAGTTCAACAAGGAGAGAGTTAACCTCGAATTGGATGGCACGTGCTCGGGCTCTTTTCATGGGTCCTCTTGGAGCAAGTGTGGTCGAAGTAGAGTCCATGGGGATGATGGAAGGATGCTCCGCATCATCTCCCCTCCCTTGGGAAAGATCCGACCTCGGATCAAAATCTTCATCACCATGGAAAGGCGAGAGGTCTTTGACGTTGAAGATGTTGCTCACGGTGTACTTGTCTCGTGGGAGTTCAATCTTGTAGGCGTTGTCGTTGTAGCGTGCTAGCACCTTGAAGGGTCCGTCGGCTCGAGGAAGAAGCTTGGACTTGCGTTCGTTGGGGAAGCGGTCCTTGTGAAGATGTAGCCACACTAGATCACTAATGTTGAATACCATGGGTTTCCTGTTGATGTTGAGCTTGGTCGCTAGTCGTTGTACTTGGCGCTCGATGGTGTGCCTTGTATCTTCATGCATCTTCTTGATGTAGCTTGCACGAGCACTTGCGCCGAGGTTGGTTCGCTCTTGTAGAGGAAGAGGTAGAATGTCCAATGGTGACAAAGGGTTGAAGCCGTAGATGACCTCGAAAGGGGACTTGCCGGCCGTGGAATGTCTTGCCCGGTTGTAGGCGTGCTCGGCGATGGGTAGACACGCCTCCCACTCCTTGATGTTCTTCTTGATCAACACGCGAAGTAGAGTGGAGAGTGTGCGGTTTGTCACCTCCGTTTGGCCGTCGGTTTGCGGATGGTATGCCGAAGAGAACAATAGCTTGATTCCGAGCTTGGCGCATAGGGTCTTCCAAAAGTAACTCAAGAACCTGACATCACGATCCGAGACAATCGTCTTTGGCAATCCATGAAGTCACAAGATTTCCCTACAAAAGAGATTGGCAACATGTGAAGCATCGTCTATCTTGTTGCAAGGAATGAAATGTGCCATCTTAGAAAATCTGTCCACAACAACAAAGACGGAATCCTTGCCATTTTGAGTTCTAGGCAAACCAAGTACAAAATCCATGCTAATGTCTTCCCAAGGTTGGTAAGGATGGGAAGGGGCATGTAAAGACCATGGGATTGAGCTTTAGACTTAGCTTTGTGACATGTAGAGCAACGGTTGGTGAAGCGTGAGACACCATGAAACATCTTGGGCCAAAAGTAGTTCTTGGAGAGCGTGGCGAAAGTCTTGTCGCGTCCAAAGTGTCCCATTAGTCCGCCTCCATGAGCCTCTTGCAAAAGGAGCAAACGAAGAGAAGACTCGGGAATGCAAAGTTTGTTAGCTCTCATAAGATAATCATCCTTTATGTAGTATCGTTCCCAAGACGTGTGTGTCAAACACTTAGCGTAAGGAGTAGCAAAAGAAGGATCATGCTCATACAAGTCTTTTATATGCTCAAAACCAATAACATTCAACTCAAGTTGAGTGACAAGCATGCATATGCGTGAAAGTGCATCCGCAACAAAATTTTCCTTACCCTTAATGTACTTGATCACATATGGGAAAGATTCAATAAATTCACTCCATTTGGCATGACGCTTGTTCAACTTAGTTTGACCTTTTAAGTATTTAAGCGTTTCATGATCGGTATGGATGACAAACTCATGAGGTCTAAGATAATGTTCCCAAACATGTAGCACACGTACTAAGGCATACAATTCTTTGTCATAGATGGGATAATTGAGTTGAGCACCGGAGAGTTTTTCACTAAAATAAGCAATGGATCGTTTTTCTTGCATTAAAACTCCGCCAATTCCGGTACCACTTGCATCACAATGAACCTCAAAAGTTTTGTCAAAGTTAGGCAAAGCAAGAATCAGAGCATGAGTAAGCAAAGACTTGAGCTCATCAAAAACAGTGGATTGCAAAGATCCCCAAACAAAAGGAGCATTCTTCTTACTCAAAGCATGCAAAAGAGCGGCTATTTTGCTAAAGTTTTTCACAAAGCAGCGATAAAATCTTGCAAGACCAAGAAAACTTCTCACTTGTTGCAAATTGGTGGGTTGGGGCCAAGTTTTAATTGCTTCAATTTTAGTTTCATCAACATGGACACCCTTGGAAGAGACAACAAAACCCAAGAAAACTACTTTGTCAATGCCAAAAGTGCATTTTTTCAAATTCGCATAAAGGCTTTCCTTTCGGAGGGTTTGCAACACAGATTTAACATGATTAATGTGCTCTTTCATGGTTTTGCTAAACACAAGGATATCATCAAAGTAAACCACAACGAAGACTCCAATGTAAGGTCTAAGCACATGATGCATAAGACGCACGAAAGTTCCGGGTGCTTCCGACAAACCCATAGGCATCACTAACCACTCATATAAGCCAAATTTTGTTTTGAAAGGGGTTTTCCATTCATCACCTTCTTGAATGCGGATTTGATAATAGCCACTTTATGGTCAATTTTGGAGAAAAAGTTGGCTCCGCTAAGTTCATCAAGCATATCATCTAATCGAGGAATGGGGTGCCTATAACGAACGGTAATGGCGTTTATGGGTCTCAATTGGAACACAAGCGAAAACTGCCATCGGGTTTAGGCACAAGTATAACGGGAACGGCACATGGCTTAAGCTTTCACGTATATGACCATTGTCGATGAGTTGTTGTACTTGTCATTGAATCTCCTTGGTTTCTTCGGGATTGACACGGTATGGGGCTTTTTTTGGAAGTGGCGCTCCGGGGATGAGATCGATTCGATGCTCAATGCCTCATAGTGAAGGTAGACCCGGAGGTAGCTCATCGGGGAAGACATCTTTGAATTCCTGCAAAAGAGACTGAAAGACTAAAGGTAACTCGTGAGAGGTGTTAGTTGTTGGCTCTCCATCTTTGCACACAAGGACGAAGTGCATCACACTCGACGGGTTCTCACACACTTCTCTTATCTCACTTTTGGTGGCAAATAGGATGAGGTTTTTCTCTCTAGGCGAAGAGGCGCTCATATTTGGCTTGTGGCTCTCACTCACTTTTGGGTGGGTCACTTTCTCACTCTTCTCTCCATGGTGGATGGCTTGCTTGTCGGCTATCACTTGACTAGGAGACATAGGTCATAGCACATACTCCTTCCCTTTCATCTTGAAGCTATAGTGATTGGTTCGCCCATTGTGGATGACACCACGGTCTAATTGCCATGGTCGACCAAGAAGGAGGTGGCAAATGGTCATTGGTACCACATCACACTCCAAAGTGTCCTCATATGCACCGATTTTGAAGGAGACTTGGACCATATGCTCGACTCGTATAGTGCCGGAGTCACTTAGCCATTGAACCTTGTAGGGGTGCGGGTGCTTCTTCTTGACCAATTGAAGTTTGGAGCATAGTGCTTCACTTGCCAAGTTGTGACAACTACCTCCATCAATGATGACCTTGACGGACCTTCCATTGATGCCGGCCTTAGTGTGGAAGATGTGGCATCGTTGGTCTTATTCTTGTTGATGTTGAAGTGTCAAGACTTTGGAGACAACGAGAGCGGGGCTCGGATCCTCATCACAAAAGACTTGATCATCTTCATCCTCGTTCATGCGCCAGTGCATGGCCACTTGCTCAAGGGCTTCCATCTCCTCTTCACTCATTGAGTCATATGTGCCGTCGTCGTTGAGGATCATGGTGCGCTTGTTCGTGCATTGGTAGGACTTGTGGCCTTGACCGCCGCAAGTGAAACACTTGAAGGAGCTTGTTTTGATGGTCTCATCGGTTGGAGTAGATGAGGAAGCACGCGGCTTGAAGTTTCTTGTCGTAGGAGGAAGGCGACTTGAACTTGCCGAAGTTTTCTTGTAACTTGACTTATCGTCGTTGCTTTGAGAAGGTTTGGTTGATGTAGATGTTGAAGGAGTCGTTGAAGCTTGGATGTTGGAGAAACCATAGGTCTTGGATGAGTACTTGGCGTACTTGAAGTCATCTTGCACTTGACGTTCCGCCTTGGTTGCTTGATGTACGAGTTCAATGAGGTTGGAATAGGGTTGGAAGTCGGCAAACTTCTTGATGGGATGATTGAGTCCATTCAAGAAACGTGCCATTGTTTTCTCATCATCTTCCTTGACATTGGATCGAATCATGGCTATCTCCATTTCCTTGTAGTATTCTTCAACACTCTTTGTTCCTTGCTTGAGGAGTTGTAGCTTCTTGAAGAGATCGCGGTTGTAGTAGGTTGGTACAAAGCGTGCCCGCATGACATCCTTCATTTGAGCCCAAGTGGTGATTGGTGGTTCACCTCTTGCTTCACGGCGTTCAAGGACTTGTGCCTCGGCGTCTTGTTCTTCTTGGTGTAGACGCGCTTGTTCTTCTTCTTGGCGCCATAGTCGTTGACGTTCTTGAGCTTGAGCAAAAGCCACTTGGTTTGATTGAGGACGGGGGACTTGCTCATCGACTTGCTCTTGTGAATGCTTGTCATGTAGCGGGTTGCGAGGTGCATGACGGTCTTGATGCACGGCTCGTCGAAGAATGGTCGAAGACGGTGTACTTGAGCTGGAGAAGGTGTTATCGGAGTGTCGACTCGAGCGGCTCCGTCTTGAGGAGGAAGAAGTGGAATGATGCCGGTTCCTCATCAAGGCGCGGATCTCGTCCATTCTTGCATCATTTTCTTGCTTGTGAGAGTCGAACTTGTCGTCGAAGTAGTCTCTTGTACATTGCTCGGAGAGTCGCAAGTCGGTGGCGAGGTTGTCGATGCGGTCGCTCATAGCTTGTTGCTCTTGGTGTAACGCCCTTTGAGCACCAAAGAGGTGGCTCTTTGTGATGAATGATGACATGTCGTCGCCGTTCTCGATGAGAGGTGGAGTGGTAGAAGAACTTGGCCTATCCATCATACCAAGCAAAATGTAAGTGGTAGAAGGAAAAGAACGTGTACCAAATGTACCTTGACCGATGTTGAAGATGAATCAAGTTCACTCAAATGCGGACAATGAAATAGCACTATTGGTACCAATTCTTGTCGGTTCTCACACCTACACAAGTAAAAGCTTATGGTGGAGCTTGGTTAGGATGGTGGCACAAAATTGATTGCAATCGTTAGTTTGACTCAAAGATGTTGAAAAAGATTCGCAAATTCACAAATGTAACAAGTAGACCAAGCAAGTAATGGTACACGGAAACACACACGCAAATGGATAAGTGGGATTGTGCAAACCAAAAGTGAGCCAAAATGTGGAAACCACGAAATGCTCTTGTTGCACAATACTAGAGAGACGCTAGCACGATTGCACAATAGGCGGATACGCAAACTTGTGCACAACATACTTGGCAAAAATGCAACGATCTCTATCCCAAGTATGCTATATGTATGATATTTCGGTGCTATGATCCAAGATGATCGAGTATGACAATCTTAATGTTGTATGATGCTATGGTTCTTGCTTATAAGCTCTTTGCTTATCTTTCTCTTTTGCTTAAAAGCTTGGGTGGCTCTTCACTTTTGACCTCTTTTCTCATGCAAAACTTCACGAACCAAGATAGCAATTGCGTACGCTATGACAACTTTGTGACACACAAGTTGATCTCAAGATATGCACCACTATGGTATGATATGTATGCTATGGAGTACGATTACTAATGTGCACAAGTCACGTTGCCAGCAATACTCAATGGCTAGTCTCGATGGGTAAGCAATGCAAAAGTAAGGCTATGTGGTTATCAAATGCAATTGCAAGGTATGACAAAGATGTCGTCGATGTTACCGTCCTTGACGATGATGAGTCCTTGGCGAAGATGAGCGGTGGTGATGTTGATGTCGAACCGTACCTATATAGTCAAAACACAATAGGACACGGGAACCACAACTCAAATTCTCAAAGACCAAAAGCAACAATGGTGGAAGCGGAAAGTGGAGGTGGAAGGGGGATGTCAATAGCTTCTCAACGAGCTAAAGAACGCGAAAATCGGACTCCGGATGTGGAAGTTACGCTGAAAATGGTGAAACTCAGAATGCTGAAATTGGCCTGGGCGGTAGTACCGCTCGGACGGGCGGTTGTACCGCTTGCTGAACTCAGCAGTGGTACCGCTCGGGGGGCGGTTGTACCGCTCGTGTCGGGATTCGACACAACATGAAACGGGGCGCGATTTTGTGGCGGAAATGGATGATTTCGGGGCAAAATTGGGTGGATTTCGTGGATGGAAAGAGGGGAAACTCGGGGGAATGCTAAATCCACTTGAAACCAAGCAAATCCACGGATCAAAATCAACAAAACATCATCAAACCAACAAATCACAAAAAAAATTGGGGCTATTTTTGGTGGGGATTTTCGGATTTACGACGAAAACAACAAAATCAAGCTAGAAAACACGGGGTAGGGGCTCCAAAAACGTGATCAACCTAGCTCATGATACCAAGATGATGTAGGGAGGAACCCTAAGTGGTCGATCTTTCACGTTTGGAGGGATCCTACGGGGAATCACGAAGAACACGCGGAAGAACTCGAGGGAAGAAACACGGGGAGAACAAGAGAAAACGCTAAACCGACATAGAATCAATCACACGTGCTAGATCACCGATAACATAGAGTAACATATGATCCACAATCAACAAAGGTAAGGATACAAAGGAACCGTTCTTCTCCTTACAGAGGCCTTGTTGGTCTTCCCTAGAAAGCGGTCTTGAATCCGCTTGGGGGATCTTCTCCGAAGAGGTCCTGAGCTCCTAGGAGAAGTAGCCAAGTGGATGAGCAAGGCTCTCACACAAAATATGAGCTAAACCTATGCTAAACCTAATACAAAGCTAGGAGACGAGTATATATAGTGCTAAGCCACGAAGGGGTAAGTGCACTGCGCGCAGGCAGGCCGGTAGTATCGGTCATGGTGCCGGTAGTACCGCTGAGAGCTCATGAGGGGCGGTAGTTCCGGCCGAGGAAGGCGGTACTACCGCTGGGAGGTCGGGTGCTGGCTTCTGGAGGTGGATGTCGAAGGAGCCAGCGGTTGTACTGGAGGTCGGGGCGGTTGTTCCGGTCTTTGGGCAGAAACCGGTAGAACCGGTGCTGTACCGGCCTTGCACCGCTTGATCACCGAATGGCGGCCGGTTGTTGGGCGGTGGCTGGCCGGTTGTTCCGCTCAGGCGGTGGTTGGGCAGTTGTACCAGTCCTTCCAGGCTGGGTGGAATGCCTCCTTGATCTTGATGTCCATCTTGCACCACTCCTTCTCCTTGGCTGCTTACATGGTACCTGAGCACACAAAGTGTCTCTATTTGAGGTAGTAGCCATGTCTCAAATGGGTCAAAGGGAAGTTCAACAAGGAGAGAGTTAACCTCGGATTGGATGGCACGTGCTCGGGCTCTTGTCATGGGTCCTCTTGGAGCAAGTGTGGTCGAAGTAGAGTCCATGGGGATGATGGAAGGATGCTCCGCATAAGCCAGCTATCTTCGCCTGCGCAAAAGCGGGTCATGAGTGATGTGAGGGCTGCCATGGACTTCGGCTTTTCTTGGCCGAGGTGTCGGGTAAGCCATTCATCGTGGATGCTGTGTTTAAAGGCTGCTAGAGCCTCGGCGTTTGGACAATCAAAAATTTGGTTCTTTTTAATTAGGAACTGGGTCCAGAATTTTCTGGCTGACTCGCCGGGCTGCTGGACTATGTGACTGAGGTCATCGGTGTCCGGAGGGCGGATATAAGTGCCCTGGAAGTTTTCTCTAAAGGCATCCTCCAGGTCTTCCCAACTTCCAATAGAGTTTTCTGGGAGGCTGTTTAACCAGTGCCGAGCTGGCCCCTTAAGTTTGAGGTGGAGGTATTTGATGGCATGTAGATCGTCACCGCGAGCCATGTGAATGTGGAGAAGAAAATCTTTAATCCATACTTCAGGATCTGTTGTGCCATCGTATGAATCAATGTTCACGGGTTTAAACCCTTCTGGGAACTGGTGCCCCATTACCTCATTAGTGAAGCATAGGGGGTGTGCGGCGCCTCTGTATCGGGCAACGTCACGACACAGTTCAAATGGAGTCCGTATGCGGTTTTCATCCTGGGTGAAGTTTTGCTTGTCGCGCCAGGCCTGATGGCCTTCTTCTTGCACTGGGGCACGCCCCCTTGATCCATAGATTGATCTTGTCTCACCAGCTCTATTAGCCAGGTCATTCATAGGTCATAAGTGTATCCTGCAGCTGTTATCTCTCTGCCGTTATGGTGGGGTGGTGCAGGCTGGTTTCCGGCTTGAGTTGCTGCTCTGTCCCAGCCACATGGTGTTGGCGGTATAGGGTCTGGGGCCTCATCGTTGAATTGGGGTAGCAGCTTGCGCTTTGGGTAACTCTTAGTTGGGCGTTCGAGGACGTATTCCTCGGCTACTAGGACATCAATCCATCTGTCATTGAGCAGATCCTGATCAGCTTGAAGCTGCTACTGCTTCCTTTTCAAGCTTCTTGCAGTGGATATTAGCCGGAACTTAAAGCGCTCTTGTTTGAGGGGTTCCTTTGGCATGATGAATTCTTCATCGCCGAGGCTTTCATCCTCTTCGGAGATCGGTAAGTAGTTACTATCCTCCGAGCCCTCGTTCCCGATGGGATCGTCAGGGTTGACTTGCCCATCCTCCCAATCATCATGCTCGAATGTTAGTTCGATAGGGGCTTCTTGGTCTTCGGAGTTATCTAGAGTATAGTTGTCTTCGGTGCCGGTATTGCTATCTTTTTCGTAACGTGATTTAGAGCGGCGCCGCTGACGTCGACACTTTGGTGGTGCCACGGGAGGCTTGTCCTCGACTGGATCCTTCCCACCTTCGTCGTCATCCTCTTTGGGTGTGTCCACCATGTACATGTCATATGTGGAAGTAGCCATCCAGCGTACGATAAACGGCGATTTCTGGCTTTGCTCTTCTCTGGCATCGTCATCCATGACATCGATGTCTTCGGAAGCGTAATCAAGCATGTTGGTTAAGTCCTCGACAGTGGCTATGAAGTGGGTGGTGGGTGGGATGTAAAATTCCCCGCTCTCAGCCCCTAGTGTCGGCTGGGCGTAGTTTGGCAGCGATTCTTCTGCAATGGTGAGAGATCGCATTAAGTCCAGGGCCTCGTTTAAGAATGAGGTTTGGAAAGGGAAGCGAGAGTTCGTGGAGCAGGTGGGGACAGAAGTTCCCTGGCCAAGCTCATATAACACGAATCTCGAGAGTTCAGAGTTAGTGTTCGGAGGAGAGTCCGGCTCAATGAGGATAGAGGGACCCTGGCGTGACTCCAGACCTACCGGTGATGTAATCCCCTCCGGTTCTATGGTGCCAGGCTCTATAGCCGCAGAAAGTTCGACGGGCTTTAAACTCCCATCTTCGGACCTGGTGGCGCGCTCCGGATCTTCGACCAAAGTGGTGATTGGGGCCACGAACCCTTTGAAGATCAAGTCTCCTCAGATGTCAGCGACATAGTTCAGGTTTCCAATACTGATCTGATGACCAGGGGTGTAGCTGTCGATCTACTCCAGATGGCCAATCGAGTTGGCACACTGTGCGAAGCTATCGATACAAAAACTTGGCCGGGGAGAAAAGTCTCCCTCAAGGCGGTATTGTTGTAGATGATTGATGGAGCCACAAGCCTTCTAGCGACGACACAGTGTAACTCTCAATGAAAGCACCAATGTCGGTGTCAAAATCGGCAGATCTTGGGTAGGGGGTCTCGAACTATGCATTTGAGGATCGAAGGTAACAGGAGGTAGGGGACACGATGTTTACCCAGGTTCGGGCCCTCTCAATGGAGGTAATACCCTACTTCCTGCTTGATTGACTTTGATGTGTATAGGGGTTACAAGAGTTGATCTACGTCGAGATCGTAATGGCTAAACCCTAGATGTCTAGCCTATATGATTATGATCGCCTCTAAGAACTAAACCCTCCGATTTATATAGGCACCGGAGGGGACTAGTGTTGTACAAAGTCGGTTTACAGAGGAAGGAAACTACACATCCGGTCACCAAGCTTGCCATCCATGCAAAGGAGAGTCCCATCCGGACACGGGAGAAGACCTTCTATCTCGTACCTTCACGGCCCATCAGTGCGACCCACGTCACATAGGCCGGCTCCCCGAGGACCCCACAGTCCAGGACTCCCTCAATCCTCAACGCCACTTTGAAATCCAATTATCTGATGCCGAAATCACTGACGCGACCAAGGCTTTGTTGAATGAAAGCTGGGCAGAATGAAGTAAAATCGGACTTAATCCTTACTGCACCTTCAACCAGCCGCCATCTGTAAGTGTTACACACTATGTTTCTAGTCTAAATCATGTTTTCATTAATACTGTCCACTTATGATCATCTGACCTCAACAGGCCGATTCTCCATTCTGGAAGAAGAAGCAGCAGGATAAGCCGGCCAAGCCGACCCGGACCAAGACCAAGGTTACCAAAAAACCTGCCAAGAAGAAGAACGACCCCTCCGAGTTACTGAACTTGGATGCCGATGGTGATGATGATGAGTCGGAGATATAACTTGACTCTCTTGGCTCATTTTTTGTACATCTCATTGACAATGACTGTTATCAGGAGGAAGCAGAAGCCAGCCGTGCGGGTGACGAAGAGGTAATTGTTATTTCCTTCGGCTCAGAATCTCTGCCAAAATAGAAAACTCGACAAAGCAAGCTGGAAAGTAAGGTTTTCTCATCCTTTAGCTTATTTGGATCCCAACTTTATTTTGAAGAAGCAACAACATGAAGCTCGCCGCACAACCCGGAACAGCGGAAGCGGGATCCTTTCCTCCGGGTTACCAAACACTCCAGCTCCCCGCAAGCGTTGTCCAGAGGTCTCAACAAATTTTGACTTAACTTATCCCAAGGCCGGTCTTTACCAACAACCTATTAATCCTTCTGATTCAAATTATTAGGGAACTTCTCATTCCTCCTCTAGCGACTCAACGGGGACTCACGTCCTAGTCTTCAAGACTGTGCCTGGGTAAGAATGTTTAATCTCTGCTTTCAATCATATATTTAGTTGTTGTACTAACCTCATCTTTGTGCTCTACTCACAGTGCTATGGCAAAGGCCAGCAAGAAATCCAAGGTGACAAAGACCACTGACAATCCTTCTGAGCTAGAGCAGTAGTCAACAAAGACCGCCCACCATGCCCCTGAAGCTACAACCGATGAACCGCCAATGGTCGACCACAATATCTCCATGGATCAAATGGATGTTGACCCAGCCAGCACCAAGCCGCCAAGCCCCATAAATCCTACTGAAGAAAAGGCCGATGATGTTGTCATCACTGGGCTTGGCTTTACAACACCAGGCAATCCCACTGTCTTGGCCAAGCACAACGCCAAGGAAGAAACTTATGTTGCTAACCAAGGAAAATGGTCAGTCAACTTAGAGAGTTACGCCCACTTCAGTGCCCAAGAGATCCACTATGGGTACTTGAACCGCTTGCACACAAGCCACGATTTTGAAGCCGGCTTAGTGAACCCGATGAAGGAGCGCTTTGAGGTAAACACTATAGCTCTCTTCATATGAATACACTTTCATTAGCCGCCAAGTTTACTGGACATGATAGAATAGAATGTGTTGTAGACTTTAAATAGCTTTGTAGATCAATACCAGTAGCCCCCAAGAGCCGGATTATATTTTCAAGATAAACCAGGACTTCCAATAGTAATACTTCAACTTTGCATATGTAGCCCCCAAGGGCCGGCTTAATCTGTCAAGATGAGCCGGGACTTTGAATAGTAATGATTCAATTTCACCTGTAGGCGGCTTTCAGCTTCGCATAGCTACGCATAAGAAACAACCGCCAACCCTCATCAAGGACACACTAGAGAAACTATCTGTGCTGCCCCTGCGAGCCGAGGAACTTAAGAAATCAGCTACAAGAGTCAATGCACACACCGCGCTAACCCAGGCTAAAGCATGGCAAGAAGATCTTGACCCGGAAGATTTGGCTAACGGCTGCCCCAGCGTGAAAGAGGACGTGTCTCCCTTCAGCACAGAGGATTTTGCTTCAATAGCAAGGGAAATGCGTCCTCTAGCAAGCAAGCTAGCTAAAGATACCGACCTGTCACATTATCAGGCGGTTTATGACGCTGACAACAAGAAGGTCAAGGCGCCAATCCATGATTCACAGGACCTTACTCCTCCAATCCGTAAGCACACTTTTGCTCCTGACATTGACCCGTCAACACTTATTAGTGATGAGGTTGTATTCAAAGCTTTGACTGGGATCAACTAGGCAACCTCTGACTTCCAGCCAATGGGTGAAGAAGAGGACGATGAACCGGTGCTGGATGACCCACAACCCTCAACTCACAAAGGCCAAGACCAGTAAACCACAGGCCGGTTGAACATATTTCAGTTGTGTTACTTTGCCAAAAACACTTATTATTTTGGGTCGTCTGTTGCCTTGTAATAGACTAGCTTGAAAACAATTATCTGTCATGCCATCGCGCATGTTGATCTGCATATCACTTATGAATCATTTTGATCTTCTTTGACGATCCATTGTTTATGTGCATACTCATTATAAACCTCATTTAAGCATGATGTCATAAACCCTGCATACAAACAGAGCACAAGTGCCTTGGTAATTTTACCACCAGGCGGGTCAACATGTCACATATAATAAACCATTGGTGACTATAATGTCCATAACCAGGGCCGGTTTACCAAAACCTTATAGAATTATAAAAAATAAATATCACACCAGTGATATTTATGTATATTACCGGCTTACCATGCCATATGAAGTAAGGGTAATAACCCAGAATCAGAGCGCAGCGCTCTGTGCAATTTATTCACACTACCGGCTTACAACGCCAGAGATAGCAAAGGATAGTATCCCAAATCTTTAGAGTATAAAACTCCAAACATATGATCATCATACACTGGCGACTTAACATCCAAAGCCAGGCCGGGTTAACAAAACACTGAATATTTATCAAATAAAGATCAAGGCATCATGGCCTGAATCGAATTTTAACCATATATCAATATGGCACAAACATAAATCACCAAAAAGATTCAAAGGCAAAAGAAAACAGAGGATCAAGGCATTCAAAGGCTGCCAAGCCTCAACATCAAGTGCTATTCAAGGGCTGCACATCCACTGAGTTACTCCTTAATTCAAACCTGTAAGCTGGGCCTCACATGACCAATCATCGTTTTAACTTTGACAAGTCCAGGGTCTTTACAAGATTAACTATCAAGAGTAGGGCGAGTCATTCCAGGATTACCTTGTCGGAGTGGCAAGCATACAAGGCAGGATAACCCGGATTTTTGGTGAATACACCTGGCGTCCAAGCCTATTACGAGGGACAACAAAGCTTTTGTTCATTTAACAAGAATCCCCCAAGTAATATTTCGATCCAGGCGTACAAGCCGGACTAGTAGGGTAGTCATAGCTATGCTCAATGAGCAGGACGCCCCCAAGTTTTTTGCAATCAAGGCATACAAGCCGGATTAAAAGGGTAATCATAGCTCTGCTCAATGAGTAGGAAGCCCCCAAGTGACCTTATGAAGTAACAATAAAGACTCAGATTCTCAGAAATAAAACGACACAGGCCTTGACTAATCAGGGATGCCGGCTTTATTATACTAATCATAATATATACAATGACAAAAGTATATACATCACAAGAGCCGGTGGCTCAGGTGTAATAAGGCCAAAGATGAGCAATATTCCACGGCCGGTGGGTCTCCTCCTCCGACGTGCGTGAGTCCTTATGGTCTCGAACATCTGTAAGGTAGTATGACCCGTTGTTCAGATTTTTGCTGACCACAAAAGGCCCTTCCCAAGGCTGGGATAACTTGTGCATGTCAGTTTGATCCTGGATGAGTCGGAGCACCAAATATCCTTCTTGAAAGGTTCTGGTTTTAACCCGGCGGCTGTGATAATGACTCTTGCTGGTAAATCACTGAACGAGCCACTGCAAGGTCACGCTCTTCATCCAACAGGTCAACATCATATTGATGTGCTTTCTCATTATCAGCTTCAACATAAGCCCCCACACGGGGTGAGTCATGACGTATGTCACTAGGGAGAACCGCCCCTGCTCCATAAACCATGAAGAAAGGCGTGTAACCCATAGATCTGTTGGGGGTGGTATTGATACTCCAAAGCACTGAAGGCAACTCTTCCACCCAACAACCCGGTGTCCTCTGCAAAGGGACCATAAGCCGGGGCTCGATACCTCTCAAGATTTCTTGATTAGCTCATTCAGCTTGACCATTAGACTGGGGGTGAGCCACTGATGATACATCAGGCCAGATATGCTCTTGTTGATAGAATTCTTTCATTGCCCCCTTAGACAGATTAGTAACATTATCAGTGATGATACTATGAGGGTACCCAAAACGAAAGATCACCTTTTTGATGAATTGAACCGCCGTGGCTGCATCACATTTGCTGACCCGCTTAGCTTCAACCCACTTTATAAACTTATCAACATCTACGAGGAGATGAGTATTTTTATCCTTGGATCATTTAAAAGGTCCAACCATATCCAGCCCCCAGATTGCAAACAACCAAGTAATTGGAATCTTCCTCAATTCTTGAGCCGGCACATGAGCTCGTCTTGAAAATTTCTGACAACCATCACATTTACTGACCAGATCTTCCGCATCAGCATGAGCCGCCAACCAATAAAACCCGTGAAGAAAAGCTTTGGCAATGAGAGATTTAGAGCCGGCATGATGACTGCAATCTCCTTCATGAATCTCCCTTAGAATTTCATGGCCCTCCACAGGAGAAATGCATCGTTGAAACACCCGTGTAACACTGCATCTGTGTAGCTCACCATTGACAATAGTCATTGGCTTAGACCTCCGGGTTATCTATCTGACCAAGGTTTCATCCTCAGGTAACTCGCCCCGGGTCATATAAGCCAAATATGGAATAGTCCAATCAGGGATAACATGGGGAGCTGCCACCAACTGTGCCTCCGGGTCAGGAATTGCCAAATCTTCCTTTGTGGGCAATTTAACTGATGGGTTATGCAAAACATCAAGGAAAACATTAGGGGGTACCGGCTTACCCTGAGACCCCAGCCGGCTTAAAGCATCAGCGGCTTTGTTTTTCCGTCGATCAACATGCTCCACTTGATAACCTTTGAAATGACCAGCTATAGTGTCAACCTCTTGGCGATAAGCAGCCATGAGTGGATCCTTTGAATCCCAAGTTCCTGACACTTAATGAGCCACCAAGTCTGAGTCACCAAAACACCTCACCCGGCTTAGATTAATCTCTTTAGCCATCCGAAGACCATGGAGCAAGGCTTCATACTTAGTTGCATTATTAGTACAAGGGAACATTAATCTTAAAACATAACAAAATTTATCATCTCGTGGGGATGTCAATATAACTCCAGCCCCCGAGCCTTCCAGTTGCCTGGACCCGTCGAAGCGAATAGTCTAGTATGTGCTATCCGTCTTATCCTCAGGCATCTGTAATTCTGTCCAGTCATTGATGAAATCCACAAGTGCTTGAGACTTTATAGTTGTCCGAGGCATATACTTCAAGCCATGAGGTCCAAGTTCAATGGCCCACTTAGCTACCCGACCTGTGGCTTCTCTGTTTTGAATAATATCCCCTAAGGGAGCAGAACTGACCACAGTGATGGGCTGACCAAGGAAATATTGCTTCAACTTGCGACTGGCCATGAACACGCCGTAAACCAGTTTCTGCCAATGTGGGTATCTCTGCTTAGACTCAATGAGCACCTCACTGACATAATAAACCGACCTTTGAACCGGATATTCCTTGTCTGGCTCCTTCCTTTCAACCACAACTTCCACACTGACGGCTCTGTTGTTTGCAGCCACATATACAGCAAGGGCTCCTTCTCAATAGGAGCTGCAAGAACTGGCGGCTCAGCCAACTATCTCTTAAGCGCCTCAAGCGCGTCATTAGCAACATCACTCCAGACGAAGTCATCTGTTCTTTTCATCATTTGATACAGAGGGATAGCCTTCTCTACCAGGCGGCTTATAAATCGTCTCAAAGCCGCAATACGACCCGCCAAACGCTGAACATCATTGATACACGCCGGTTTAGCCAAAGAAGTGATAGCCTTGATTTTCTCTGGGTCAGCCTCAATGCCTCTCTCAGAAACTAGGAAACCCAATAACTTGCCTGCTGGCACGCCAAAGACACACTTGGCCAGGTTAAGCATCATTTTATAAACCCGGAGATTGTCAAAGGTCTCTTTCAGATCATCTATCAAAGTCTCCTTCTTCCTGGATTCACAACAATATCATCCACATAGGCGTGAACATTGCGTCCAATCTGGCCAAGGCAATTCTGAACACACCATTGGTAAGTCGCCTGGGCACTCTTGAGCCCAAAGGGCATAGACACATAGCAGAAGGCTCTAAAGGGAGTGATGAAAGCTGTCTTCTCCTGGTCCTTAACTGCCATCTTGATCTGATGATAACCAGAATAGGCATCCAAAAAGCTCAAACGCTCACAACCCGTCGTAGCATCAATAATCTAATCAATACAAGGGATAGCAAAAGGATCAGCCGGACAAGCCTTATTAAGGTCTGTATAATCCACACACATATGCCAAGTGCCATTTTTCTTAAGTACCAGCACCCGGTTAGCCAACCACTCAGGATGAAAAACTTCAATGATGAACCCTTCCGCCAAGAGCCGGGCCACTTCTTCACCAATGGCCTTACGCCTCTCTTCACTAAAATGATGAAGAAACTCTTTGACCGGCTTAAACTTGGGATCCACATTAAGAGTGTGCTCAGCAAGTTCCCTCGGTACACCTGGCATGTTAGAAGGTTTCCATGCAAATATGTCTGATGTCTACTACGCAACCTTCTTCTTGTAGACGTTGTTGGGCCTCCAAGTGCAGAGGTTTGTAGGACAGTAGCAAATTTCCCTCAAGTGGATGACCTAAGGTTTATCAATCCATGGTAGGCGTAGGATGAATATGGTCTCTCTCAAACAACCCTACAACCAAATAACAAAGAGTCTCTTGTGTCCCCAACACAACCAATACAATGGTAAATTGTATAGGTGCACTAGTTCGGTGAAGAGATGGTGATACAAGTGCAATACGGATGGTAGATATGAGTATTTGTAATCTGCAATTATAAAAACAGCAAGGTAACAAATGATAAAAGTGAGCGTAAACGGTATTGCAATGCTAGGAAACAAGGCCTAAGGTTCATACTTTCACTAGTGCAAGTTCTCTCAACAATAATAACATAACTGGATCATATAACTATCTCTTAACATGCAACAAAGAGTCACTCCAAAGTCACTAATAGCGGAGGACAAACGAAGAGATTATGGTAGGGTACGAAACCACCTGAAAGTTATCCTTTCTGATCCATCTATTCAAGAGTCCATAGTAAAATAACATGAAGCTATTCTTTCTGTTCAATCTATCATAGAGTTTGTACTACAAAATAACACCTTAAGACACAAATCAACCAAAACCCTAATGTCACCTAGATACTCCATTGTTTCCTCAAGTATCCGTGGGCATGATTATACGATATGCATCGCACAATCTCAGATTCATCTATTCAACCAACACAAAGAACTTCAAAGAGTGCCCCAAAGTTTCTACCAGAGAGTCAAGACGAAAACGTGTGCCAACCCCTATGCATAAGTTCACAAGGTCACTGAACCCGCAAGTTGATCACCAAAACATACATCAAGTGAATCACGTGAATATCCCATTGTCACCATAGATAAGCACGGCAAGACATACATCAAGTGTTCTCAAATCCTTAAAGACAAAATCCGATAAGATAACTTCAAAGGGAAAACTCAATCCATTACAAGAGAGTAGAAGGGGAGAAACATCAGAAGATCCAACTATAATTGCAAAGCTCGCGATACATCAAGATCGTGCCAAATCAAGAACACGAGAGAGAGAGAGAGATCAAACAGATAACTACTGGTACATACCCTCAGCCCCGAGGGTGAACTACTCCCTCCTCATCATGGAGATCGCCGGGATGATGCAGATGGCCTCCGGTGAGGGATCCCCCCTCTGACAGGGTGTCGGAACAGGGCCCCGATTGGTTTTTGGTGGCTACAGAGGCTTGCGGTGGCAGAACTCCCGAGCTATTGTGCTTTTCAATGTTTTCGGGGTATATGGAGATATATAGGTGAAAGAAGTCGGTCAGGGGAGCCACGAGGGGCCCACGAGGGTGGGGGGTGCGCCCTCCTTTCATCGCATTTTACGATACGGAGCCGCCGCCAAGCCCTAATCTCTCTCGGGAGGGCTGATCTGGAGTCCGTTCGGGGCTCCGGAGAGGGGGATTCGTCGCCATCGTCATCATCAACCATCGTCCATCACCAATTTCATGATGCTCACCGCCGTGCGTGAGTAATTCCATCGTAGGCTTGCTGGACGGTGATGGGTTGGATGAGATTTACCATGTAATCAAGTTTGTTTTGTTAGGGTTTGATCCCTAGTATCCACTATGTTCTGAGATTGATGTTGCTATGACTTTGCTATGCTTAATGCTTGTCACTTGGGCCCGAGTGCCATGATTTCAGATCTGAACCTATTATGTCTTCATGAATATATGTGTGTTCTTGATCCTATCTTGCAAGTCTATAGTCACCTATTATGTGTTACGATCTGACAATCCTGAAGTGACAATAACCGGGATACTTCTCGGTGATGACCGTAGTTTGAGGAGTTCATGTATTCACTATGTGTTAATGCTTTGGTCCGGTTCTCTATTAAAAGGAGGCCTTAATATCCCTTAGTTTCCGCTAGGACCCCGCTGCCACGGGAGGGTAGGACAAAAGATATCATGCAAGTTCTTTTCCATAAGCACGTATGACTATATTCGGAATACATGCCTACATTACATTGATGAATTGGAGCAAGTTCTGTGTCACCCTATGTTATAGCTATTACACGAGGAATCACATCCGACATAATTATCCATCACCGATCCATTGCCTACGAGCTTTTCATACACTGTGCTTTGCTTATTTACTTTTCCGTTTCTACTGTTACAATCACTACAAAACCCAAAAATATTACTTTTGCTATCGTTACTATCTTTACCTTTACCACTGTTACCATTACTATCATACTACTTTGCTACTAAATACCTTGATGCAAACACTAAGTTATCCAGGTGTGGTTGAATTGACAACTCAACTGCTAATACTCAAGAATATTCTTTGGCTCCCCTTGTGTCGAATCAATAAATTTGGGTTGAATACTCTACCCTCGAAAGCTGTTGCGATCCCCTACACTTGTGGGTTATCAAGACTAATTTCTGGCGCCGTTGCCGGGGAGGTGAGTGCTTGAAGGTATATCTTTAGATCTTGCAATCAAATCTTTTTGTTTCTTGTTTTATCACTAGTTTAATCTATAAAATAAAAGTACAAAAAATGGAATTGAGTTTGTCTCATACGCTTCATCTTTTTAATATCTTTTGTGAGAATGATGGAAAGGAAAATTGTGCTCAAGTGCTAGAAGAAGAAATCTATAAAATGTTTGGCACTAAATATTTGAATGATGAGCATGATTGTAATGTTGTTAGTATGAATTCTTCGAATACCTATGATGCCAATGATATGCAAAGCCACAAGTTTGGGAAAGCTGTATTTGATGAAAATGATATGTTTATTCCCCCAAGTTTTGATGAGAATATTTATTATGATGAAAGCATGCCTCCTATTTATGATGATTATATTGATGAAATTGGTTTGGAAGAGTGTGTCACATCCCTAATTCTGGTCTGACCTATGCTAGCTTCCATGTGAGCATCATGTTTAAATTCAAATGAAACATGAATTGAGGAATTTTCAAAAGCCTCAGAAAACCTCTAAAAATAACCAACATTTAAATCTCATCAAATGAGTCCAAGAAAATGTTCTTGTTGTTCTATGAAATATTGGCATGAGGTAAAATGCAAACCAATATTTTTGGAGTGACTAAAATATTTATTTTGGGCCTTTTGAATTAAATCATCACATATTTGAGTTGGATTTATTTCTATTATATAAGAAATAAAGCTCAAACATTTTTTTGTAAGCTGCATGTGACCTTGGGATAGTCCTGAGCTCACATAGCAATTGACAGAAAGTTATAAAAATGATTTGATGTTCTAGATCAAATCAAAACAAAATAACAGAAATAGAAAAGAAAAATAAGAGAGAGAGAAAGAGACTCACCTGGGCACTTACCTGGCCGGCCCAGCTGGCAGCCCAGCTTCGCGGCCCAGCCCACCAGGGGCACTCCCGTTTTCTTCCCCGTGCCAGCGCACGAAGCAGCTCGGTGGCGAGCACCGACATGTGCATGGCCACCTCCTGCTTGCTAGCTCGCTGGTGGAGACAGCCCCGAGTGCCACGCACCCCCTGGCCCCCTCTCACTCTCTCCCGTGCCTCTCCCCTCCTCTGCTCTTTCTCCCTCTCGCACCCGAGCGCCATCGTCGCTGCCGCTCGCCGTTCCTGCGGCCAGCGGCCACCCCTCGCCCTGCCGCTGAGCTCAGGAGCTCCGCCTCGACCCCCTCTTCCTTCCCACTGAGCCACGCCCCTCCGGAGGCCCCGCAGCGTCGTCCCCAACCTCGTCTTCAACCTCTGACAGCCGGCGGACTCGCCGGGGATTCGAGAGCTCCAGCCTCTCCCCGGCCTCGCTGTTGCCTCTGCTGGATTCGCCGTGAGACCCTTTTCCTGTCCCCCTCTCCCCGTGCTCGTCCGTGCCCTCTAACCACCGTGGCCATCAGAGCCGACCGCTCCTCGCCGCTGGTCATGTCACCACCACGACTATGGCCACGCAAGCTCGCGTCCGAGCCCACCGCCGCACTCACTGCACTCCCACGAGTCGATCACGACCAGCCACGACTCCTGACATGCCCCGCAACGTGCAAACCGTCGTTGTTCGAACTCCGGCCGCCGCCGCGAGCTCGCTTCCAACGAGCTCGGTCCACCCCAACCGCTAACTCCGGTTCCGTTGGATGCGGAAGAGCTCCAACAACGCGTAGAGCCCCTCAGCCGCTGATTTGGTCGCCGGAGGAAGATTTCCGAGCCTCGCCGCCGTGTCTGGCCTCGCCGACGTCAAGTCACCGGCGAGTTTGACCTGTTCGACCCGGGTTTGACCTCCCTGGGGTCAACACACGTGGGCCCCACCCCTGACTAGATTAGTTTAGGACTAATTACCCCCTGCTGACATTGACAGTGGGCCCAGTGGCTGTTAATTTGATTAGTTAGATTTAATTAACCCTGTTAGTTAATTGTGTCACTGACGTGTCGACCCCACTGGCCAGGTTTGACCTCGACCGGGTCAGTTGACCTGCTGACATCACAGTGACGTAGTGCTGACGCCATAACTCATTTTCTGGATTAATTTTAATTCAGGAAATTTCGGAAAATAGTCAAAACTTCTAAAATTCATAGAAATTCAACCGTAGCTCCAAATGAACTAAGTTATATATGAAAAATGATCAAAAAAATCCAATCTATTCATCTGTACCACTTTAGTGCATGTTAGACCAAGTTATAGTTGCTGAATAGGGCAAATCATATGTTTGGCATTTAAATATTCACATATGGAGTTTGAATTTGAATCTTTGATTCAAACCAACTTCATTTAACCTGTTACTAGTTGCATTAGCTCAAACCATAGCATATTGACATGTCATGATCATGCATCATATTGTGCATTGCATTGATTGTGTTCTTCTTTGTTTGTCGGTGCTTGTCCCCTCTTAGTAGACGTGTACCAATGATGTGATCGATGACACCGATGAAGGACTATACTATCTTCAGAAGTGCCAGGCAAGAAAAACCCCCTTCTTCATTCCGATACAATCCCACGCTCTCGCTCCTGCTCTCTTTTACTGCATTAGGAAAACAATGATTCAACTGTTACATGCTGCGGTAGTTGAACCACTTTCCTCTGCATGACCTGTCATTGCCACAGTAAATAGATGAAACCCACTAGCATGGGTAGGAGTTGTTTGAGCCCTGATGTGCCTACTCATTCATGCTTGTTTGTCATGCCTGCTACTGCTTAGAGTTGAGTCAGGTCTGATTCATCGGGGATGAATTGGAGGTGTGTGAACATGTCCTAGTATGTGTGAGCTAAGTGTGTGAACACGATTTGGTAAAGGTAGCGGTGAGAGGCCATGTAGGAGTACATGGTGGGTTGTCTCATTACAGCCGTCCTCAGGAACTGAGTTCTGTGTTTGTGATCCATGAACAGTTACTACCACACATTGGGTTCCGGTAACTCGACCCCTCTCGAGTTATTAATCAACATGATCTCTGTCTAGGAGTTGCAACTAGTTTTTGGTGTTTGTAGGTAGTGTTAGTAGTCTACCAAGTGGCACCCGGTATAGGTGGGCTTGGGACAGACTAGGCACAGTGGCACGGTGTACCAAGTGGCACCCGGATGGTGGGCTTGGGAACCCTACTCACATCATTGGGGGCCGTGAGCGACACCCCGGCCGGATCTCCTTGCGGCTGGAACCCGAATAGGCGATAAACCTGGATGAGAGACTTGTGTGGTTAGTCAGGTCGTGGCCGACACCCTCGCTGGGCTTCCGCTTGAAGGTTGCCGAGTACATGTCATGTAAACGGCGATAAGTGGTGAGAGCGTGTGTGAAGAAGTACACCCCTGCAGGGTTAACATTATCTATTCGAATAGCCGTGTCTGCGGTAAAGGACTTCTGGGTTGCCTGTACAGTTCATAGACAAGTGAAAGTGGATACTCTAAAATATGCAAGATAAGCGTGAGTGCTATGGATGGCGTTCTCGTAGGGAGACGGGAGCGGATCCATAGTGGTGTATTGATATGGTGAATATGTGGACTCGTGTGCGCCACCTCAAAAGAGTTACTCGCAATCGTAGTTCAGGATAGCCACTGAGTCAAAGCTGGCTTGCTACAGGCAAACTCCACCATCCCCTTTGTTGATAATGATGCATATGTAGATAGTTCTGATGTAAGTCTTGCTGGGTACATTTGTACTCACGTTTGCCTATTTTTTTTTGCAGAGAGACTTCAGTCTCACTAGTAGTACCGCTTGGACTTCGAAGTTTAGCTTGTTACCTCAGCTACGATCTTGTGCCCTCAACAGGATTTGGTAGATAGTCAGGCTTCTCAGCCTTTTTCATTTGTAGATGTCTATACTCAGACATGTTAAGCTTCCGCTTGTGCTTTAACTTGTATGCTCTGAATGTTGGGTCATGAGTCTCATGTTTGTAATATCTCGCTCCTCGGAGCCTATTGAATAAATACTTTGAGTCGTAGAGTTATGTTGTGATGCCATGTTGTATTTGCACATATCAAGCATATTGTGTGTATGATTTGAAATGCTTGATATGTGTGGGATCTGACTATCTAGTTGTTTATCCTTGGTAGCCTCTCTTACCGGGAAATGTCTCCTAGTGCTTCCACTGAGCCTTGGTAGCTTGCTACTGCTCCGGAACACTTAGGCTGGTCGGCATATGTCCTTCTTCATTCCTGTGTCTGTCCCTTCGGGAAATGTCACGCGGTGTCTACCGGAGTCCTGTTAGCCTGCTACAGCCCAGTTTATCGGAGTCCTGCTAGCCCAGTTGCTACAGCCCGGATTCACTCGCTGATGACCGACACATTCGTTGTTGGGTCATGTATGCCTGTCCCTGTAAGTTAGTGCCACTTTGGGTTCACGACTAGCCATGTCAGCCCGGGTTCTTTGTCATATGGATGCTAGCGGCACTATCATATACATGAGCCAAAAGGCGCAAACGGTCTCGGGCTAGGTAATGTGGCACCCGTGGGAATACCGTGTGTGAGGTCGCAAAGTGATATGATATGTTACATGCTAGATCGGTGTGACTTAGGATCGGGGTCCTGACAGCTTTGGTATCAGAGCTTGACTACCTGTAGGATTACCAAGCCAACCTGGTCGAAGTTGAGTCTAGAAATTCTTTAGTTATATAAGGGAATTGATTGTGGGATGGAACGTAAGGCTCTTTTTACTCCTTATACCTCATGCCTTCTGATCCGAGTCATCCTATCTCTCCTACGGGGTTAAGGAACTAGGCTTTCTCTTCTTTCTATCAGGATCACGTGTTACTAATCTGTAGACTTATAAGATTATTGGATTTAAGCCCGAGTTCAGTTTCAAATACCTCTGTGTGTTCATAGTTGGTTGATACGTCTCCGTCGTATCTATAATTTTTTATTGTTCCATGCCAATATTCTTCAACTTTCATATACTTTTGGCAACTTTTTATACTATTTTTGGGACTAACATATTGATCCAGTGCCCAGTGCCAGTTCCTGTCTATTGCATGTTTTATGTTTCGCAGGAAACCAATATCAAACGGAATCCAAACGGGATAAAAATGGATGGAGAATTATTTTGGAATATTTGGGATTTTCCGGAGGAAGAATCAACGCGAAACGGTGTCCGGGGTGGCCACGAGACAGGGGGGCGTGCCCCCTACCGCTGGGTGCGCCCTGGGCTCTCGTGGGCCACCCGTAAAGAGGTTGACGCTCTTCTTTTGCAGTAAGAAAGCTAATTTTACGAGAAAAATCTGGGCGAAAGATTCACCCCAATCGGAGTTACGGATCTCCGGAAATATAAAAAACGGTGAAGGGGTAGAATCAGAGAACGCAGAAACAGAGAGATAGATCCAATCTCGGAGGGGCTCTCGCCCCTCCCACGCCATGGGAGCCAAGGACCAGAGGGGAAACCCTTCTCCCATCTAGGGATAACACTACTAGAAAAAGGGCTATAGATGGGATTGACACTAATGGCGCACCACCCAAGCGGTGCGCCATTAGTATATACTAATGGCGCACCACCTTCTGATACGCCATTAGAGTTGAAACTACTAATGGCGCACCTGGCCCAAGGTGCGCCATTAGTATCAATTTTTTTTGAACTAGTGCGCCTGTCCAAAGATACTAATGGCGCATCCAGACTCAGTGCGCCATTACTAGTTGTAACTAGTAATGGCGCACCTGTCGGAAAGTGCGCCACTAATGTTGTTTTTTTATTATATTTTTTATTCCTTTTTTTGCAAAACTACTAATGGCGCACTGTTCCACCGTGCGCCATTACTAGTTTAAACTAGTAATGGCGCACTGTGGAACAGTGCGCCATTAGTATGTTTTTTTTTGCAAAACTACTAATGGCGCACCACCAGAAGGTGCGCCATTAGTAACCTGGATTACTAATGGCGCATTTAGAGTTGGTGCGCCATTAGTAAGTGGGCAACAACAAGATATTTTGGACAG